>NC_068995.1:55682506-55684713 GCF_001194135.2 Octopus bimaculoides | reverse complement strand
TATATATATATATATATATATATATATATATGTGTGTGTGTGTGTGTGTGTGTGTGTGTGTGTGTGTGTGTGTGTGTGTGTGTGTGTGTATGTATATGTTCTGTTGTTACCATCTAAGACACACATACATACACACACACACACACACATAGGTGAGTTGAAAAAGATAGCGTATGTGTACATATGCATGTATGTATGTATGTATGTATGTATGTATGTGTGTGTGTGTGTATGTGTGCATGTATGTATATGAATATATGTCTATTATTATGTGTGGATGCGCGTGTCTGTATGTATTAATTTACGTATTAATTTACATATAGGTTTATTGGTATTTAGCCAACATAAATTCCCATAGAAGTTCAAAGCAAAATATCACATTTCCATAAGTGGATGAAATATGTAGAAAAGAAACGAAAAGAAAAAAAAAACAACAACACTGATAGCGCTTATAGATTTCCCGAATTTAACTAGAAAAATCGATGAAAAACTTTAGTAACTAAAATATTACTTTACTGTTTAAGAAAGGTGTTTCCAAAATATATATTTTTACCTGTTTGGCAAGACATGCTCAAAATATTTTATTTTAACACACAGCTATTACACCCGTTTTCCTTGAATAAGTTTTAACTCCCAATATTTCAATAGCAATTATTCAAGATTTTTAGGACACTGCTCTAATTTTACGAGTTTTATTAAAACAAAACAAAAAAAATGATAAAAATTAGGAGAAAAATACGAATAGATTACGAAGGAATGCAAGATAGAAACACCATAAAAGTCTCACTTATGATAATATTAATAATAACAAGTACAGCAGAAAAACCAGTTATGTAATATTTATCTCTTATTCTAAAGCTATTTTTTGTGTTTCTTGCTTATCCTTATTATGAATTCCTCAGAAGACTTTCTCACAGTTATAATAAATTTATAAAATAGGCGCCATAAAATATTTAGGCTTTAATATAAACCAACTTAACCATAGGCCGCCTGCCAGTTATATTTTTTGGCATTTTCATAGATTTCTTTGCACAAACTTTTTCAAAATTTTTTGCCATTGTTCATGAATCATCGTTTTAATGATAAATTCGGTTTATTATTTTCTAATCCATTCCCTTTGTTAAATTATAAATACTAAAAAATAATCACACAAATACAACACGCATGCAACACTCACCCACACACAGTCTCAAGCAGACATCCCTCCTCTCTCTATACACATAAACGCACAATCTACTAATTGTTAATTAATATCTATCCCAATAAACCTTGTAAACCACAAAATAATTTTGCAACCTAACTCTAATAAAAAGCTAAACACTTGGTCTAGGTCCAAGTAAATATAAGACCTTGTTTAACCTTAGCATAACAATAAGAGGCAAGAGAAGCAATTGTATTAGACCTTGGGCCCTACCAGAAGATACAAGAATCCTAAGAAACTAGATCTGCAATCAGGAATAACATCCATTTGAAGCGCGTAACGTCATCACATACTGATGACGGGTTTGTAGACAATAAAATACAAGAGATTCAGACCAGAAATAGCTATTGGCAACATTGATACGTTTAAAGACAGTTGACTTCAAAGTTCAAATCTCGCCGAGGTCAACTTTGCCTTTCATCCTTCCGAGAATGATAAATTAAGTACAGTCAAGTATTGGCTTCGATATAATCGATTGTTCCCCATATCTAAAATTTCATACTATTTACTGGCAAAATCAATGTAACGGCAATGAAATGGTGGTTATGTACGTTTATATCCTGTCTTCATATCTTACCAACATCAGCTTTCTCATTCATCCTTCCAGCATCGATGTAACAGGTGAGTATTGTAAGCGATCTAACAAGCTATACTCATAGTCTCGTGCCAATGCTAGAAGTCTATATCAGTACAATCTATTGAGTTGTCAGGTAAATTCGTTCGTTTTTCTCCCATTATTATAATCCTTGTTTGTAACTAATCTGTCGGTGGTATATTCTCCTTCATTGATCCCAACTTCTTGTCAACGTTTTTTTTTTTTGCCTGTCCATGCGATGACGGTGGAAATCACCGGGTCTGGACTCGAACTATTAGCATTAATCGAACCGCGTTTTCAGCTCCATGTTGGTGAGGGACCAAAAAAAAAAAAAAAAAAAAGTATACGAAGGCGTTATACCAGGAGAATACGGTGGGTGAGCTCTTCAATAGTATTTTTTGACATATTAGC
>NC_068995.1:55674136-55682121 GCF_001194135.2 Octopus bimaculoides | reverse complement strand
TATCGAACCCTCTACTTGACTGGTACTTTGTTTCAGTGGCTCCCAAATTTTTTGACACTGGAGCCCCATTCCTAGCGCCCCACCCCACTCAGCATCACAAACGTAGACTACTTACTGCAGCAAATTCAAAACACCAGAATTTCATAAATAAAACTTAACCTAATTAACCCATTATTTATTATTTATTTTTTTGAAGGTCTAGTGTGTGGGAATGACTGGTTTATTCTATCGGCCCCGAAGCGACAACTCACCGGCATTTAAACTTCGAACGTAAAGAGCCTGAATAAATATTACTTAGCCTTTTGTCCGGCGTTGAAGCGGTTTTGCAAGCTGGTCGCCCTAAATAGGAAGCATGAGAGAGTACAAGTGTACCATAGGAAAAAAATTATGTGTTTCGTCGTCGTTACGTGGTGATCATACTCGCTGTGCTTAAGGTGTGGCCATTTGTGTGGCGTTGGTGTGTGAGTTCAGTTCTTTTGACAGCAATGGTGAGTCATTGGATAGTAATGTTGGTGGTTTGTTTGTGGTTCTGTTGACCTGTCTTATTGTTACACTGACTTGAAGACTAAAAAAAAGCACATACGCACACACACAACCAACGAAGTCAAAGAACAAAACAGCAAAACTGGCGAAATTAATTTCAAGAAGTATGAAAAAAAAAAAAAAAAGAAAGGAAAGGAAAGAAAACGACCAGGACAAGAGTTGCAGTAAACAAAGAACATCGCAAAGAACGAAATATCGACGGTAATAAATAAAAACATAAATAACTAAAGAAATGAATAAAAGAAAAACGACAACAATAATATAAGATAAAAATTGCTGCTGCAACAACATCACCACTATCAAAATCACCACCAGCAGCACCACCACCACAACAACAACAGCAACAGCCACAATAAATCTGAGGCCTGGCTGTGCGGTTAGGTCTTAGTGTTCGTGTTTGTGTGTATGTGTGTGAGCGCGCGTGTGTGCATGTGTGTTCCGAATATAAGACAAACAACCTATTCTATACAGAATTCTTCCATGTAGGCGTACAGCTTAAGCGGATTCCCTCACTGACAATTATATAACAGCTTGCGACGGAGAGACAATATCTCTTTTTGTATGAGCGCTCACATGCGCACCAGTGTGAATGCGAGCGATGTGTGTGTGTGTGCGTGTGTACGATAAGGCAAGACATGTAAATACGCCAGGGCAATGAATACATTGAAAAGAATGGACTTTAAGACCTTGTTTATGTGTTTCTGTTTTTTTTTTTGTTTTCGAAAATGTGTTTGTAAATTGTAATTAGTGTATTCATCATGCATCCTAATTAGTCAGAAGTTATTATTTAACCGATTCTCTGCCCATTTCCCACATTATAACATGACGTCTTACTTTTTACAGAATTGGAACATTGCACTCTAAATGTCGCCAAGAATCTGACACCAAACTCCTTCTTTCTCCCTCCCTCTCTCCTTCTCTTCTATCTCTCCCCTTCTCTTCTATCTCTCTCCTTCTCTTCTATCTCTCTCCTTCTCTTCTATCTCTCTCCTCCCTCCCATTCTCTTCCCTCTCTCTTTCTCTCCTGTCTTTCCATCCCAGTTTGAACGGAACTTTCTACAATATTTACATTCAATAAAATAATCTCGGACAAACATACACAAACGATATACCGACACACCTACGCCCACGCCTGCCCGAACCACACAAACACCATACAGCAACACACAAAAATATACACATATCTGTGTATTTAAGGCATCATCTATCTATCTAAAATTCTCTCCCCACTCTCTTTGTGTGTGCGTATATATATATATATATATATATATATATATATATATATATATATATATATATTGGGCCATCCCCTAGATAATACGGTTTTTTTATACTTTTATTTTTCAAAATTAAGATATAGGCGTAGGAGTGGCTGTGTGGTAAGTAGCTTGCTCACCAACCACATGGTTCCGGGTTCAGTCCCACATCGTTTCTATCTACCAACTTCACTCTAAAGACGTTGGTCGGTTCAAGTAGAAGGCACTTAGCCATGGCACCGCGCTCTAGGACTGAACGCGAGACCACTTAGTTGCAAAGTGAGCTTCTTAACTACTCAAACCTGCCCAACCGAAAATCAGAAGGATTCCAGCTACAATTATTGTATTCTTCCATGCAGAAACATTGTAGCTAAGATAACATTTATCTGATCTATCCTTTCCCTTTTTAAAGACGGCATCCTGCTAATTTGAGGAAGATTTGGCTGTTATCTCTTGTAGATCGTGTGATTCGGACAGTATTGATTTGTCCATCTTTCCAATGAAATGCGTTTCAGTAATTCAATATATTCTTGTGGGTGAGCCTTGATGTAACCAATTATACTCGCCTTCTCATTTATTTCAACAATTGGTGCCAATGAATAAGCAAGTAGATAAATAAAATAAAATGAATAAAAATAAATAAATAAATATATTTTTAAGACAATTATTAAAATATCAATTAGTTCATTGATTCTTCTGAGACTAATTTAGTTTCGCATCTCGTTCTTATTTTCTTGGATATTTGACAAATATCAAGCTTTATTCAAAATCAATATACAAGGCCAATCTCTCTCGTGTGTTTATATATATATATATATATATATATATATATATATGAATTAGTATGTGTGTGTTTTATTTGTTAAACTAATGAAATATAAAGAAGACTAATGCTTTAATGCAGGAAGAAATAAAGAAATGTCATTTTTTTTGAATAAAAAAAACTCTTCTGAACCGGTTTTTCGAACGGATAAAACAAGCATAGATGTTCCTGAATGATGACGATGATGATGGCCTTGTTGTTGCTGTTATTTTGTAGCAGATCAGTTCTGATCTTATAGACTTCTGATGAAAGGTGACTCCATCGCATCTTTTATTTCAGTAAAGTGATTCAAGTTCTATGTGTATTGACCATTATTTTAAAAGAAGGCAGAGTTAGATTTGAGCGGAATAGGGTTCCTACTTTTAGCACCAATGACCCAGCAGAAGAAGCTCTAGTCTTACTAAGTAATAAAAGTAAGTGATCTAGTAGAAACCGTTAGCATGTCGGACAAAATGCTTATCAGAATTTCTTCCGGCTTTTTATGTTCGGTGTTCAAATTCTGTCGTGGCCTTCTTTGCTTTGCATCCTTTCGGTGTCAATAAAAAAGGTACCAGTTGAACAATGGTGCCAATGTAACCGACTTTCTCTCCCTTCTCTCAAAATTGTCGTGACTTGGTGTCAAAATTGAAAATTATCATTACTGTGTAATGTTTCTAATATCAGTTTCCTTTCAATGTACACAAGATTTTAATCTTTTATACAAATAAGGGCTAACGGGTTATCAGGCATTTCTCAAGGGCAATAGCAACAGACGCTACATGGCTTACTTCTAAAATAAATTGCTTGTCGTGAAATCACATTCTACTTTATTGTTCTCTTCTGAGACATCTTATTGTATCATGAAACAACGAGTGAATGTCTACGTGATCGCTCGTCCTGACACAAGTTGTGACCAAATTTCCTTTAAATTATACTCTGCCATCTTAAAAAAATAGAAGGGCAGATTGGATAATAAAGACTTAAAATATTCAAAAGCTTTGGATGGTCATGGTGGGAATTTCTTTAACCATAGGTCTCTTGGATCAAATGTTATACGTCACTAAAAAACAATATATGCATTATTACAAGGGTAGAAACACAAGATCCCCGAAATAAAAAGGATGCATGGCAGTGAAGTAATTATACAGTCTCGTTTCCATAAGCCCAATAAATACAGTTCTGGACTTCATAATTTCATTCATTCGGACACCGATAAGATACCAGTGACATAATGCGGTCCAGACAATTGACTACAGACCTACATTAGGAAAATTCAAGTTTCCTAATTTAATCAAAAGAAATCGATATTTATGACTTTATAGAAGATAACGTGTTCAATTAGATTTAGCAAACCAGTTATTTTCATAACAAATGTCGAAAGAATCAAAATAATGAATGGTGTACAAGAAGTTGAATGGAAAGACTTATCAACAATGAAACTAAAGCATTTTAATTGCCTGCATTCATTTCATTCTACACATTATCTTACACTGTATCTACTCTCTCCATTATTAATTGATATTGTTGTAAATTGTGAAATGCGTTTTAACAGAATAACAGAGATTGGCAAGTCTTATGTCAGATAACAACTTTGATATTTTACATAGAAATATTTCCGTTGTTTTACGTTCCGAATCTAGATCTAAGTGGTGTGGATGGTGGCGGAGTTTTCCTCTTAGCTTTTCACTCCTGAAGGGCCAATAAAATGAGAACCAGTTGTTGTCATTGCTGACCTCTGACTGTAAAAACTTATAACTGAAAGCCTTCCAGTCGTGACCATTCTATCTTTTCTTCTAATGTATTATTTCCAAGACAGTATTACGTTTTTGAAACCAGTAGGATATGATAAAAGAAAAAAATTGACTGTTATTTCTAGTATGACGAGTTACAACACAGAAGTATTCTCTTTGTCTTGTACAGGACCGATTGAACCAGTTATACAACCCACAGAAGATTGTAAGCTGGCGACCATGTTACACATCACCATTATAATCTATGAAAATGACAGAGCGAGCAAAGCGCCTTCAAAATGCCTTCAAAATACCACTAAGCATTTCGCCCGAAGTGCTAACGGTTCTGTCAGCTCGCCGCCTAAGGAAGGTTGTAAATATTAAAGCGAAAAATGTTCACAAAACAAATCGTTTTTTCTCACTTCCGGGCAAACTCTGTTTGGACACACAAACCTTTTACTTGGTAAAATATTAAAAAAACATAGCAGCAGCAACAACAACAATTGATTCTAACATAAGCGCAAGAATTTTGTGGGGAAGGGTTAACTGAATAACTCGATATTGACTTATACTTGCTTTTATCGACCCCCGAGAGGATTAAAAGTAAAGTTGACCTCGGTGAGGTTTGAACACTAAGAGATGTAACTAAATACTGCGAAGTATTTTGCTGAACGCTTAAACGATTCTGCCAGTCCTTGGTAATGAGTGGAGTATATAGCAATTACGGTAATGCTTAGGGTGAACGATGTAATTAAAATAATTAATTACACACGCTTCTGAAGTCATTAGGGGTCAAAAGCGCACGCTGACGGAGCCAAGTAGGAAAGGTCAAACAAACGACTCTATAAAACTCCCTACATGAGTGGAATAAGTTTTCTTATTAGTGATGTTGTTTAGCCTTAGGTAATTACTAATCCTAAATACTAAGCAGACTCCTGCTGTCATTGTCGTTTCGGCCCTCTACGCTATGTGGGCCTTGGCGTATCACGGTCAGCTGCTAACCTCTTGACCCTCTATAAATTTCTGTTGCATAATATGATTTGTTCGTACACACACACACACACATACACGGATGCGCATAGTCAGAAGATGTCTTGAACCAGGTGCAGCCTAATATCGAAGCTGACTGACAGGATTCGAATTTGGTCATTAATCAACGAAATTAATTACGTCTCGGCGCATTACCATTTGTGCTTCCTTTACAGGTTGACAATAAACTGTACTAAGATAATAGTAATAATAATAATAATGGCTTCAAATTTTGCCACAAGGGCAGCAATTTTGGGGAAGGAGTTAAGACCCCAGTGCATAACTGGTACTTATTTCATCGATCCCGAAAGGATGAAAGGCAAAGTCGACCTCAACAGAATTTGAACGTATAGACGGGCGAAATGCCGCTAAGCATTTCGCCCAGCGTAATAATAATAATAATAATAATAATAATAATAATAATAATAATGATAATAATAATGATAATAATGTTTGCTTATTTGTTCAGTAAAACAATTTTGCATTAATATGCTGCGTTATTCTATACGCTTGTAGAGTACAAATTTATTATTGGTATATAACAGGGGCCTCCAAACTTTTTAGACATCGACCTCTTCAGGGAATCCTTAACCCCTTGTCGACCCCGAGGCATGTACAAGAAAATAAATAGGTAATAATAATAATAATTAAGTAGATGTGCAGTTTCAGGCATTTATCGATCCCTTGGATAGTTCCATCGACCCTCAGGGGTCGATATCAACCACTTTGGAGACCCCTGATATATAAGAATGTCGTTCACAATGACTTCGAAGTTTCGGTTTGCTAAGTCATCATCGTCTGGCGATGGCTTAGATGGCCGAGACTTCGAAGTCTCTGTCAACAGCATTCCTGCATCAAAATAAAATATATGTATGTATGTATGTATGTATGTATGTTATCGCAAAGTATTTTGTCTTCCGTTCTAACGATTCTATAAATAATATAACTGAAAAGTCTGGTGTAAAAATAACAGCGCAGTATTTATTTCGGAGTTATATACTCCAGGCTAACTCGGTTGTTTTTAAATAGGTGAACGAATGATAAATTATCTTGTCAATAATCAGAGACAACACCATTTGCTATCGCTCTCCATCTCTTCACTCTTAGACAAAGGGTGAGGATCTAAACATGTTGGATACTTATCTGAATTCATCGAATGGAATGCCTGAACTTAAGAATTCAATTGGTTCCAAACATCCAATAGCTGAGTGGGAAATGTTTAAGTATACAATTGTATAAACTAGTATTAGAAGTTTACCTACTACTGTTCTCTCCAAATGTATCTAGGTATGCACGTCGACATCTATCTATCTATCTATCTATCAATCTATCTATCTATCTATCTATCTATCTATCTATCTATCTATCTATCTATCTACATATATATCTATCTAAAGCAGGCATCTTGCTTAGGCTAATTAGTTTTAGGTATCGACGTAATTACTAGCAAACACAGACAGCTTGTTACCTTCCTAACTTAACCCAGTGGGAAATGAAGGCCCGAAAGGATGGAAGGCAAAGTAAATATTGGTCGAATTTGAACTCAGCGTACATAAGCCTGGACAAATATCGCGAAGATTATTATCGAACTCTCATAGCAGCATATCAATCAATATATATATATATATATATATATATATATATATATATATATATATATATATATATGTATTATGTATTTATTTTTTTATCAAAAGTGCCCTTAACGACCTCCAAAACAGTTGAAAAATGCATAATTAATATAAAGAACCCCAATCATTGTTTAGATTTTCGTCCATTCTCCTTCTCTCTCCCTCTCCCCTCTATTCTTCTTTGTTCTACGCACCATCTCATTGCCTGAACAGTATCACTTTCTCTTTTATAATCTTTTTTCTTTTCACACGGCTTACAGTGCTTTTTTTTCCAGATGTTTTGTAATCTTTTTTCTTTATTCTTCCACTGTTTCCCAGTAGATTTTCTGGTTGTTTAGCTCTGCCTTTACACATATCCCACGGTGTCAGATACGGCCGATTGAAACTTCGATTTTCTTCCAATTTAGGTTCTTCATCTTAAAACAGAGGCTCATAGGAAAATCTGCTCTGAAATTCATTCTTACTTATAATTGATATTTAGGACTAAATTAACGATTTACTGAAGTTCTTTTTTCTCCTTTGATGTAGTTTTTATACGATTGATACCAAAGATTTAATTTAACTGTAATTTCAGTGGGTCGTTTGTCAGAACTGATGAGTGTTGGTATTCGTGCTGTTGTTGATCGTTGTGTGGCTTTAGTGGTTGGGGTTATTCGGCTCACGATCGTATGGTCGGGGGTTAGATTCCCGGCGACGCGTTGTGTCCTTGAACAAGACACTTTATTTCACGTTGCTCCAGCCCACTCAGCTGGCAATAATGAGTAGTACCTGTATTTCAAAGGGCTGTTCTTGTCCCATTCTGTGTCTCACTGAATTTCCCTGAGAACTACGTTAAGGGTACGCGTGTCTGCAGAGTACTCAGCCACTTGCTCGTTAATTGTGAAGGAAGAATCTATAGAGTAGGAGACCAAACGTTGGTGAAAATCAGCAACGCAGTTTCAGTTCTCGGTTATGATTATTCGAGTTCACCACCACCACCACCACCACCACCACC
>NC_068995.1:55667908-55673201 GCF_001194135.2 Octopus bimaculoides | reverse complement strand
ATATACATAACTATATGTGTGTATGTATATATTTGTATTTATATACACTAATATAAATACCAATATTTCTGTTTACTAATCCTTATTAGAGAGTTAAGTGTTTTATGGTTCAAGAAGTGTTTTATAACCAAGGACACTGCGGTGGCCGATAAGAAAATCAGAACAACCAAACATTCTAGTCTGGTCATTTAGTACACTGTCAACTCGCAATTTGAAATTCTTTCTTTCTGAGCTTGTAATAAATAATTTACGAGGAATTCTACGTGTTGATATTCAATTCACTAATAATACCACTGTTAACTTTATGAGTAAAACCAATGCCAGCTTCGTAATTTATCGTGGAAATAGCAACAAACATATTCTACAATACCGTACCACAGTAAGGAGCAGTGTATGTTACACACACGCACACACACACATGTATGTATTTATGTGTGTGTGTGTGTTTACGGTTGTTTCTTGGTTTACACAGTAAATTGCTTTCGAACGTCATTGTGTGGATCGATGGGGATTAATTTTTTAATGCTATCAACACAAACACACAAACAGTAGAAGCAATTATTGAAATAGAGATAAAATACGATTACGTAGAAAACCAAAATTAACAAAAGTAAATACTTCAAGCCATCGCTTACTACTTGCGTTGTATTCTACTAAATGTTTGACTTGTACTCTTGATTCGATTAAACATTGTTAGCACGTTGTGTCGTATAGCAAAGATGGCTTGAGTAAATCGTTCTGAGGATTTAAGTTCTCCTCCAAATAATAGACCAATTTCTTATTTTGTTTCACCATCATGCTACTAAGTATGAAGTAGACGGCTGCCTTTTGCATGGCCTGTGTAGAGAACGTTCTTCGTTATGGTTCCGAAACATGGACTTTAGAGAAAGAACTACAAGATTATGTTCATAATTCTTACGCCAGTCTTCCAAAGAAAGCTCAAAATATCTCACAGTTTTAGCTTAAGACGAAATATTTATGAACACATTTCACCGATCTCTACGGTTGCTGCTAAAGCTAAGCGATGCTTTGTTAGCCACTTCTATCTGTGTTTCAGGCTATATTGACGGTTATATTTTGGAGACTTCTGTATTCTTACAGAGAACGAAACCTGCTCAAGTACACTGACATTATTGACAGAGATATACAAAATCAAACTGAAGATCTACCACAGCTAATAGGAGGAAGAAATGCTTGGTGAAGCGTGGTGAAACGCATCTCGGTTGCGGTCGAGTGAAATAAAAGAAGACTGGATAATGAATATTTCAAATTAGTGGAAAAGCCTTCCAGCTACGATACGTTTTCTTTTCCATTAATTCTTCGAATAGGTGTTTCATTTATATTCAACTGTTTCGCAGGTTGGTGTGTTTACGTTCTCGTAACTTAGCACTTCGGCAAAGGATCGATAGAATAAGTAGCAGGCTTAAAAATTTTAAAAAAAACCACTGGGGTCGATTTATTCGACTTGAAATTCTTCAAGGCGGTGCCCCAGCATGGCCGCAGTCTAATGACTGAAACAAGCACAAGATAAAAGATACAAGATATGTTTATATATCTGTATGTATATGTATATTATGTATGTATGTATGTATGTATGTATGTGTCTGTCTGTCTATCTATCTGTCTGTTTGTATATCTATCTATCTATCTATCTATCTATCTATCTATCTATCATATAAATAGGGTGTGTGTAGATGTATGTGGGTGCATTCGTGTATAAATGAATATATATGTTTATACATGCATTCATGTTTGCTTTTATGCATGTATGAGTGTGCATATATTCAAAGAATTTGTCAACTAAATGAATAGCCGCATATATCAACAAGCGGCTCTCTCTCGTGTTACGTCTTTATTGCACGCTCATGCCAGCCGCGTCTTGGCGGAATTAAGGTTAATCTTCTTACACCCACACAACATTAGCTTATATCTTTTATCACGTTTCTTTCATGAAGTAAACTTATGTGGGCCTCCTTATCTATGTATTTAAAGTTAGCTTTTGCAAATTTTTATGAATAAAATTTTCAACATAATACAAGAAAAACAAAACAAAACAAAACAAAACTAAACAAACAAAGCGACAAAGGAAATCTTGCAGAAGTCTCATCGGATTTATTCTGTTATATTTAATATATATCCTGAATGATGGAGTATCAAAGATTCTGTAACACATATAGCACCGGAAACATGTCATTAATTTACATTGCCCCACCACACACACACACTCACGCACATGCACGCACATGCACGCACGCGCGCACACACACACACACACACACACACACACACACACACACACTCACACACACACACACATACACATATATGTTCAGAGAAATTATGAGTTAGAGGTTATGCAACCATCTAAGGGATAAATGTATCCGTAGGCACTACTGGTGTATTCCCTCACTATGTATAGACCTTGCTATAAGGTTAACAGCATTTGGTAATTTAAATGGTAAACCGTGGTTTAATATATTCAGATAAGAACAGAAATGGAGCAACAATTAACAACTAGAAGTTGATCATTGGTATTAAATGGTTATAGTTTAATTGACCATTTAATACAATTGATCAACTTCTAATTCTTAATTGTTGTTCCATTTCTTTTCTTATCAAAATTACTAAAGCTTTTCCACCCATGTGGGTGTCAATTTTATTCATACCGTCGGAGTTAACCCCTCCCGGAGACGTAAGTATTCACTATTTCTCACAACACACGAATATATCTTACTTTATAAATGTTAGCATTCAGTTCGTGTGGGAATATGCGTATTTATTTAGTGATTATAATTTCGAAGCCATTTATTCTTGAATGCAACAAACAGCCATGCATTTCACTCTTATTTTTACATACAATGGTGTGACTTCATTACAATTGTTAATGACAAAGGACAGTTGTTACCATTAAATACATTTAAATATTTGTTCTCTTTCTGAAAACTGTTTGGTGGATTGATGACAAAATCGGCGACAAAATATGTTGTGGCATTTAGTTATACCTCCTTAGGCGCAATGGCCCAGTGGTTAGGGCAGCGGACTCGCGGTCGTAGGATCGCGGTTTCGATTCCCAGACCGGACGTTGTGAGTGTTTATTGAGCGAAAAAAAAAACACCTAAAGCTCCACGAGGCTCCGGCAGGGGATGGTGGTGAACCCTACTGAACACTTTCACCACAACTTTCTCTCACTCTGTCCTTCTGTTTCTGTTGTACCTGTATTTCAAAGGGCTAGTCTGGTCACACTCTGTGTCACGCTGAATCTCCACGAGAACTACGTTAAGGGTACACGTGTCTGCGGAGTGCTCAGCCACTTGCACGTTAATTTCACGAACAAGTTGTCCCATTGATCGGATCAACTGGAACCCTCGTCGTCGTAAACGACGGGGTACCACACCTCCTTACCTTTTGAATTCAAATATCGCCCATGTTCCCTTTTCTTGACATCTTTCTGTGGTCGACAAAATCGACTTTATTGTGGAAGACCGTACCCCAGTATGACCAGACCAGAGTACACTAAACGAAACTTGTGAAACTAATAACAACCAAGCAAATAAATTATACAATAAAATATAAGCAACGAAGTAAAAAAAAATGTCTATCTAACGAAGGCGAATGATCTTAGAAGCAATCAAGTAATGAACCAGTATGAGTTCTATATCTATCTATTGCTTCTGGAAAGGACAAGACCGTCACACAAGCCTCGATAACATCTCCATATAAACTTTGTAGAATGTGAACTTCGTCCGTTTCTCATTATCCGATAGTACTCACAACCGGATACTCCGGACATGTTTGAGAAGAATACCTTCCCGCAATAGGTTGAAATATAAACAACCACCATGACGGACATGTCAGCCAGAAAGTTTTGATAGCAGAAGATTTCACTTAATAACGAAGACTTGTTCAGCAACAGCTTGAGTAAGGAGTGTAATCGCTGACAATGACAGATACCCTGTATAATAAATACAGTTCATTTGAATGAAATATGTTAATATCTATTTTTATAACGAGGTCGATGAATAGGGAGGGAGGAAATATCAACAGATTGACGCAGTTGATTCTAGCTTAGTAAAACAGTGAGCCTGCACCATACGAGAAAATCGGTGAGAATCGTTATTGCTTTGGTAGGAGGGAAAAGTTGCTGTGAGTTGCAGAAGAGTCTTCAGATAAAATAAGATGATATGAACGATTTAGATATTTCTATTTTTAATCGTGAACCATCACAAATAAAGACGAGTGAGATCTTTTAATATTTACATCTGATATTTCATTTAAATGCTTGAAATGTCTTTTTCTTTATTCGTAATATTATGAAATAGTTTATTCTTTAATTTTTTAAAAACAAATGTTAGTTTCTTTGTGACCATTTGCCACTTCACTATATTTTGCAGATGGAGAGAGATAGAGGGGAAACAGAGAATGTCTTTTTCTTATTTTCATCTTAAAGACATCAAGCAACGTAAAATAAATTGGAAATTAGCTTAAAACTAGCGATTTGAATTTTAACGGTTGCTTCTGTCTGCAGAACAAACTGTACTATTTTACTTGACAGAAAACCTGATATCTTTAGAATAGGATGTTGCAGCACTCATGCTTTTTCTGAAGAGCATTATCGGGATAACTAAAATGGAATGGTCTAAGGCTGGTCACCGATTGTTGGAGGCTTGTCTTTTGTTCCACACAATTCGTAATTTCATGCCTCCTTTATCTTACCCGTTTCAGTTATTGGACTGCGACCATGCTGGAGAACAGCCTTGAAGGGTTTTAGTCGAACGAATCGACTCCAGTACTTATGTTTTTAATGCCAGGTTCTTATTCTATTGATCTCTTTTGTCGAATCGCCAAGTATGCCAACAAATATAGTTTTACACTTTTACTGGTTTTATAATTTAAAGTTTTCTTACGGCCGTTTCAGAGTTTCTGCTCTATAAAGCACGAATGATATACTATAACAGTTTATTAGTTAAATTTTATGTGCAGTGTGGTCACTTGGTGGTGAAGATCTGTTTAATAGTATAATTAGGTTTCTTGCACTATTAAAATATACAAATCTCTATCATGGATAGAATACGGTGCTGGTGACAGATTCCAGTCCGCCGACTTTCCTAACGGGACCTCCAATATCTTCTGTTGCAATTAACATGAAATGCGTTCTTTTCTTGTAAGCTCCACGGAACAGAGGAATATTCTAGTTAGGACAGGTCAATGATAAATATTTTTTTAATTCCTTGTTCGAATATTATCTCTTTTAGTTTTGTATATATATTTTTAATGCATTACAAAGACCCCCCCC
>NC_068995.1:55666326-55666932 GCF_001194135.2 Octopus bimaculoides | reverse complement strand
TGTGTGTGTGTGTGTGTGTGTTGGTATCTTCGCTTCAATATCACAGTTGCAGATATTTTATTTTCCGTTGAAATTTTTGCTTTTGTCAAGGAGGAAATTCAGTAAAAATATCTTCTCACGGTCCTGATCACAGGTAGACCACACGCACATATATGTATATATGACAAATACATGAACACAACTTAAGCAAACAGAACATATATCATATGAACAAATCGCAAAGGTTTGTTCAAATAGATTGACAAAAGAGTAAAAACTAAAATTGACGTTTACTATGTTTATATATATATTTAACGTGTTTCTGTTGCACACAGTGCAAACGTGAAATCAAATACAGAGACATTAGCCATTATACAAGATCAATCAATATGTCTCAGCTATATATCACAATGTTTTGCGTGTGTGTGGTGTGTGTATATATATATGCATATGTGTGTGTGTATTGTATTAATGTTTGCTTTGGCGTATTATAAAAACAATTTTACATTAAACTGAAGGACTACTCAACACTTTTCGAAGAATACATATTTATAATACTCAAGCAAGAATACTGGTAACTATACATATATGTATATATATGCATATATATATATATATATATATATA
>NC_068995.1:55663387-55665583 GCF_001194135.2 Octopus bimaculoides | reverse complement strand
ATATATATATATATACAAAGTTTATATGTCAGATTGATGTTGTATAAATCATTTCTTTCGTTTAAACTTGAAGTCATTTTGTTTATCGGGAAGAAAGGTTACCGAATATTGAACCGAAAGTAGTAAATTATTGACATATCGTTCATCGATTCTGGACAAATGAAATATAAATTAAAAACATAACCACTGTTTGTAATGGTCTAAATTCATTGCACTAATGAAATGTAAGAGGTAGGGTTATAGTTTAACTACAAGTAAGCGCAGAACATGCAGACCAATGATCAAAGATGTTCCACCTGAAACTCCCTGACATTTTTTGTTTTTGCTTTTTAGTTATAAAATATGTAGGACTCGTTTCTTTTGTAATACTTTAGCTCTTCGCTCCCTTTGACCATCGATGAGATATTTCCAAAGTTCTCAACCCTGGGCGGTCCTTTCGTGGCCTTTACATTCTTATTGAGAGAAGGCCTTCCGGCCTTCCTCTCCCAGAGCTCATTGGTTTTGATTTGTTACCAATGCTTCTGTAAATTTGCTTTTTTCTAAGCAGGGGTCTTGACCTAAGGCAAACCCATTTTTTTTATCCCTGACAAGACGTGGTCCGCATTAGCTTGGTCTCTATTCTTTAACCTTCCCAGCATGGGTGGGGGCTCGATCAGGAACTTGCCCTCCGCTGGTATAGTTCTCAGGGCCATTGAAGCACACAAGCCAGCAAACAACAACCAAGGGGACCTTGTGGTAGCTTTTGAAATACGGTAAGGAATTATTTGAGGCATGTTTGCTTTTTAACTGTTCGAGATCCTACGCAGAGGTTCCATTGTTGGCTCATGAAAACACGGATTTCGACTTTGCTGGTTCTATGTTCCTAGTAATAAAGTTCGTTCAGTCAATTCCTTGTAGGCATTCTTTTAGCAGTGATTTTTAATGACTTAATCAGAGGCGAGGGAACTGGACCCATGACGTTTTTCATTTACTGCAAGACTGGTGACAGAATCATTAGCGTTCGAGATCAACTTTACTGACAATATTGGGGTCGACGTGTTCCCTCCCATCAAAATTTCTGCCGCGGGACGCTGTAACAGACCGGTGTCCCGTGCTGGAGGAACGATGTGATCTCGGTCACTTATCTGGGCCATGGAAATTGGCTAACCAGTCCTATACATCCGAGGGCATCGACCTTAATGCTCAACTGCTCCTTATTTCATCGATCCTGAAAGGATGGAAGGCGAACTCGATCTCGGCGGAATTTGAATTCAGAACGCTGAGAAGGGCGAAATGCCGCCAATCAGTTTGTCCGGCGGGCTTGTCCCTTTAATAGTAATAGTTCTGCCAGCTCGTGTCTATAATAATAACAATAATAATGATAATTAAATAATAATGATAATGGTAATAAAGTCTTGTGGCATGAAAGAAAGCAGCTATTCTCAAACTTTAGACCTCGTCCGAATGTTATAGAAATAAAGGATTATGCAAGTGAACATCCGGTAAAAAAAAATTATGTTCTGGCACGTTCAGGTATAAAGTTTCATACGCGAATGACACAAACAAAATTAATTCATTACTTATCTATTTTAAAGACAGGAAATGACATCTACTGACTGTGTCAAGAAAAAAAAAAAAAAAAAAAAAAAAAAAAAAAAAAGAGCCATTTCATAAATGTGTTAACACAATAAATAAAAATAAAATAAATAGGAATAACCAATCTACACCGAATTACGTATAGCAATTTGTCAAGGTTTTTATTTATACGCCGGCTGTGGTATATTTTTTTTATATTAGAAGCTATACAAATATCAGAGGAAGTAAAGTCTACCTGACATCTTACAAAACACGAAAGCGGTTGAAAAGAAATGCGCTCCAATTCATTTAATGTCTTCGTATAACAGATGCCTAATAATATAGGCTTTCAAGTGAATCGTAACTAAAACAACGTTAGCTACGGCAAAGTGAATTGCGGTAAATAGCTTTTGAATACAAGCTTTTAGCAATCTCACTTCACTGAGAACCGCTAATTTTCTTCAGAGAAATGAGGAGAGTATATTTTCACATTGATTTCATAATTTCTATTTACTGAGACGATAAACGAACCTAGCATAAAGCACGCATGTGCGCACACACACACACACTCAACTATTCTGTGAAGGTGACGTATGTGTGTTTGTGTGTGTATACTTGCATATATACATGCACTTATATATA
>NC_068995.1:55660420-55663222 GCF_001194135.2 Octopus bimaculoides | reverse complement strand
ATATATATATATATATATATATATATATATATATATACGTATATATAAAACATATAAACATACATACACACTCGTATATATAAACTCTTCTTTTTATTCTTTTATGTATTTTAGTCGAAAGTGTATGGCTATACTGGGGCACCACAAGGACCATCACCTTTTCAATGGTCATTCTCATATAGTTGGCTTTTAATGAAGGACGGAGTTTGATATAGCCGCCTCCTTTTGAATTTCTTGCCGTGATATAGAATCAACTAGGATCTTGGGCAGCAAAAGGCCAAGGTGCTACCTCTACACCATGTCGATCTCTCAGACTTTTTTTAAGATATCAAATAGCTGTGAGTCTCTGAATGGCAAACATTCGACAGTAGCATAATTTGATATAAAATTTCAAAACAATATATATAAAAGAAAGATAACTATTGAAGTTTTTCTAACAGCAAACTATCAAGCAAAAATCAACGTCGAAATACATTACACGCTAACTAAATCATAAAATCTAAAACGGTTTACCGTCGTATAGTATTTTATTCCGGTGTCGATGATTTTATGAATTACAATAATGTTTCCATAATTCTTTGCTACCAACTGTAAAATATGTGAACAGCGCATCTGAATGCTCCAAATGAGAAATAGATAAACAGCCAACAACTGATGAAGGGTCATTCTCTGTGTTTACGTGTCCTGTTTTCCATCTTTTTCTCTCGTTGTTTGCGTATTTAGCTCGAAGTTTCTAAATTCTTATCGTACACACACACACACAAACATCTCAGTGACGTAGCTATAATGTGGGCCGCTCGGGACAGCCCTTGAAACTGCCGCCCTATTGAACCCAGAAGCCTATCCAGGCTTATACTGTAGACTCAAAAGTGCCAGTGCCTCCCTCATAAAAGCGTCAGTCACGGTTCGCCTCTCCTGCCCCATGACATCTACGCTATACGCGCGCGCGAGCACACACACACGCACACAAGCACACACATACCCATTGAAGAAATACGTGTTTGTTTTCTTCTTTATGATTAAGCGACATCAGTTACAAATTGAACAAACTCAGATGTGCTTGTTATGTATTGCATTTATGTATTTGATGTCCTTCAGTCTCTGTGAGAGGTAACCTTCCGTTATGACAATGCGAACTCAGTAGGAACGGCAAATATGAAAGGGCGTTATGGAAGGGTCTAGATATTCAGAGGCCCGTTAGTATTCTTCGAAGTATAAGTAGACCTCTAAGTAATACAGTCACGTTGTATGGTCTGATGTAATGCAATACATGTATTCCAGATCCAGTTCCCAGACATCCGATTCGGCGAGATTATGGGGCTGACATCTCTATGGCTTCTTTTACTTTCTGTGGCTTCCTTTTACTTCCTCTGAATGATAGCAAGATAACTTACGGAGATGTCAACGAGAATACAGAGGACGTCTTCGAGAACGTCTTCGAGAACTTCTTCGACAAAATCAATGGCTTCGATCACTACTAACTTATTAACGACTATTATAATTTATTAACCACGTGACTTAATAAGGTGTACAGTGGATAGCATGGAAGTGATATCTCCCTACTAACGAACCTGACAATGTTACCGTGGAGATGATCTAATTAACTCAGTCTATCCGTCGGTTAGACGAGTGTTCCAGCTGATTCAGTTAACGGAACAGCCTGCTTGTGAATTTAACGTTCAAGTGACTGAGCACTCTTCAGACCCACGTATCCTTAACATAGTTCTCCGGGAGATTAAGCGTGACACAGAATCTGACAAGGTTGGCCCCTTTGAATTGCAGGTACAACTTTTTGCCAGCTGAGTGAACTGGAGTAACGCGAAATAATGTGTCTCGTTCAAGGACACAACGCGCCGCCAGGAATTGAACTTATGAACTTACGACCGTGAGCCGAATACGCCTAACCACTAAGCCACCAGCCTTCACACCCATCCATAGACCAAATACGAAAAGAAGAGGAAAACTCCCTTTCCTTGACATTGAACTCTGACTAGAGAATATAGATGACAAAATACAGTTCCGCAATTGAGATATTGCCCCGAACCCATTGCCGCGAAATGCTTAATCCATGTGTATGTGAGTCCGCGCGAACGCACGTACGCACACACACACACACACACAGGCACACACAGACACACACACAGACACGCGCACACACACAAAAACCAAAATGAGTTAAGAGAAACAATCTAGGGTGGTCAATGGCAAGAATTTGGGCAACGAAGACGTAGAAATGTATGCGAAATGCGATACAATATAAACCTCTGATTTATGGAAATTATCTTCGCTTCCAGACAATGTAAACAAACACCTAGCGACAATTGTAACCGATACCGTATAAAGGAGGGGAGATAATCCGCAAGAATCAATAATTCTCCTAATGTAAAACGTCGTTAAGGAAAAGAGTGCTTTTTTTTTCTACAGACAACGAAAGCTTTTGAGCAATTCCTGGTTCCTGGATAGGAGTGATGAACATAAATGATAGCAGACATCTTTATTATATTAGATAAATGATAACGGTTTCTAATCGAGGTACGAGGCTAGCAATTTTAATGGAAAGGAGTATGTGGATAGCTTCGATCTCAATACTTGATTCGTACTTTATTTTCTCGACCCTGGAGTCATAAAAGGCTAAGTTGACCTCGGCAGGTTTTGACATCAGAATGTTAAGAGCCGGAAGAAATACCGCAAAGCGTTTTCTTTTCACTCTAATGAGTCTGCCGGCTCGACGCCAAAACGAATAAAGTAGTATGATGTAATCATATATATATATATATATATATATATATATATATATATATA
>NC_068995.1:55654581-55658382 GCF_001194135.2 Octopus bimaculoides | reverse complement strand
TATATATATATATATATATATATATATTGAAATTTAATACTTAACGATTTAGCGAAGGAGTGGGAAGGGCCGGACCACGCAGCCAGTAGATTTACTAGAAACAATAGTCAAATGTCCCTCAAATCATACATTTACTGCCTTGAAAATTCAAACCGGACAGTGTAGTTGTCTTCGATTAATAAGTCTTCTACCTCAGAACCGACCTGGTTGTAAACAACAACAATGACAACATATCAAGCACCATGGCTTTGTTTCTGCCATAGTTTATCTATCTATCTATCTATCTATCTATCTATCTATCTATCTATCTATCTATCTATCTATCTATCTATCTATCTAGCTTTCTCTGTCACTCTCAATATCCTTCTTTATATATATATATACATGTGCAATACACACACGCATATATATACACACTTATACATAAATGGAGAACCTACAACCTACATTTACTATTTAACAAAACACCCGACACAAACATATACATACACGCATGCACAAAACTTCCGCATGTAACATAAAACTATGGCTGTGTACTTCACAAGTTCCTATGTAAAGTACAGGCTGGAACATGATCATGTTTATTCTTATTATGGAAGACCTGTAGTTGTCCATGCGTGCAAGTCACCTCTATCTACGTTTCCGATGTGGTCCAAGGGAATAGCAAGGTCTGTGACAGATTAGAAACAAGTATCATTTCGGTTGATTTGATATCAGATGGCTAAATGCAGAGACAGATTATCTTAGGGTATCTTTCAAAAACACCGAGAATTCTATCGATTCCTTGTTCTTATCAACACTAACCTCAGCAGGATTTGAACTCAGAACACTGCGAAAATATTGGTTTGAAATTTTGGCAAAAGACCAGCAGTTTCTGACGAGAGGTGCTGAGTTGATTACATCGACCCCAGCGTTCAACCCTGAAAGGATGACAAGCGAAGTCGACCCGGCGACATTTGAAACTGTGAAATTATTGCATAGCACTCTATTTTGTGCATGAGTAAGGTGTGTGTGTGTGTATGTGGGGTATGTATGTGTGCGCACGCGTGTATATGCTCACGCATACGTCAGGTTGATAGCGTTGGAAACAGCTGAACTTCGGTGTTGCTTTAGCGTGCGGTCTGCCGCAGTATCCGTAGTCTACACCTGATCCGGATTAGGAACAGGATTAGTGTTTTGGGTTAGGGTTTGCGTTTAGGGTTATCACGCTTATAAGTACTGAAATTGTTAAAGCAAATTGTTCGTTGAGGCAAACTTTCGTGTTCAAATCCTGCTGATTTCCAATGTGCCTATCATACTCCAATGGACAAAACAAGAACAAATATATAAGTGAAAAGTTTAATTCAATGCAAACAGACGTGGTTCATAGACCTGACACCGTAGCGTGAGTACGTACGATATATACGTATGTATGGGATCCGGAATATGAGCATACGTGGGTATGCGTGTGTGCATCGGGCAGAAACATACATACATACATATTATATATATATATATATATATATATATATATATGTTTGTTTACAGAATATAGGTTTAATAAGCACAGCGCGTGTGTCAATAGATATCTCAATGCCTCCATATGTATTCATCTTATATTTTTCTTTGAAATTATATTCGTATAATTGAAATGCAGTGAAAAGCGCGAATATACATCCACACACACACACACATACACGCACACACGTGCGTGTGTGTGTGGTTAATAACATTCACCTAATTTTATACATTTTATATGTATTTGTTTATCTATAAAAGGTACCTACACCTACCACAGAAATCTAGCAACACATACACACGTTTTCTCTGCCCCCCCCCTCTCTTTTTCTCTCGCTCCAGCACCTTCATACTTATATACACCTTTTTTTTGTGATTCTCTTCTTTAATTCAATAGTTTTGAATATCTGGTTCACAAATGAATCATGACAAGTAATTTTATAAACACCCACACACATCGCCACAATGTTTGCGTTGCGGATACTTTCTCCACCTAACTCAACGTCAGAAAGCACACTTGCAAATGACACACACACATATATATATATATATATATATATATAGGTCTTTTTTTTTCTCTCTCTCTCTATATATGTATGTGTGTGTGTGTGTGTGTGTATATATGTATGTGTGTATATATATATATATATATATCTTTTACCTTATACTTGTTTCAGTGATTAGACTGCGGTCATGCTGGTATGTATGTATGAATGTATGTACGTATGTGTGTATGTCTGTGTGTGTCTATGTGTGTGTGTTTCATGACTTTATGATAGTCTCAGTAACTGTTAGTACTATTTACCGGCCTGTCTTCGTAATTGACTCAGAGTAAGGGAGTAGTAGCAGCGAAGGAGAGAAGAGAAGAGAAAGAACGAAAGAGAGAGAGAGAGAGAGAGAGAGAGAGAGAGAGAGAGAGAGAGAAAGTGAGAGAGAGTGAAAAGGACGGGGGTAAAGGTGAGGGCTAGGAGCCAAAAAGTGAAAGAGGAAGGGTGAGAGTGGTTGTGGGTGAAGTATGATTTAATAATAAATTTATTCATTTATGCCTCTCCAGGTAAGTTTTAACCTGGAATTCAATTAACAGACGTGTCTGTTCTGTATATATACGCAAACATGTTACATATTCAACCACCTGTTCACTTGCTCACCTGTTCACTAACACAATACATAACAAGAATCGATACGGTGTTTATCTTTTATCTTTTACTTGTTCCAGTCATTGGACTGCGGCCATGCTGGAGTATCACCTTGAAATATGAATTTCTGCTGCAAGATTCCTGATGTGATACCGTGTGTTGAAATAAATATTGTTATATTTTGGGATGATAATTTTTTCCTTTTTTGGCAAATAAACACGTACTGTGTAATCGTTCTTCGTGTGTGCTCTTGTTCCGCTTAGTCCATTCCTAGAATGGATTAAGCGGAGCAAGAGCACACACGAGGACGGCAAGTGTCGCTGAAAAGGTCACAGATATATGGCGAAAGATTTCCGGACAATGGACATGTGTTGGAATAAGAAGAGTAATAAACGAGTGAAGAACGAACATACAGTGCGTGTGTTTATTTGCCCCCCCCCCCAAAAAAAAACATGACCATTTCAATATGCAACAATATATACGTATAATTATGTATATATGCATAATACACACACCAACACCGACACACATACACACATACACACACACACTGAAAGATGAAACAAAGTATCGGTGAAAACTCATACACATATATACAAAACACATATATACCTAAAAACAATACTACACATATATCCACATACATACATACATACATACATACATACAGACAGACAGACAGACAGACAGACAAACGGACAAACAGGTGGTCAGCTATTTGTACAAATGTTTTGATACTGTCATACCTCATGTCAAACAACTTAAATCAAATCATTGAATGCGTGCAAAGAATGTTATAGCGTGTGTCTTATTGCACCAGAGCTGATCAAGCTCAACATACAATTAGAGGTGATCCAATTCCGACCATCATGTCTTGGTAAGAAGCTTGCTTCCCAACCACATGGTTCCGGGTTCAGTTCTACTGCGTGACACCTTGGGCAAATATATTCTACTATAGCCTCGGGCCCGCCAAAGCCTTGTGAATGGATTTGGTAGACAGAAATTAAAATTTTGAAGTGAAACTAACGGTTTTTGTATGTTCTTAAATGGCTTACAAACATCTTCGACGCTGCAATTGTTTTCGTTTCGCCACACAATCACTTGCTATGCAAGTATATCTCCGTAATTATATATATATATGCAGGTATGTATATATATATATATATAT
>NC_068995.1:55651958-55654478 GCF_001194135.2 Octopus bimaculoides | reverse complement strand
TGTGTGTGTCTTTGTGTTTGTGTTTGTTCCCCCCACCATCACTTGACAACCGATGTTGGCGTGTTTACATCCCCGTGATTTAGTGGTTCGGCAAAAGATACCCAATAGAATAAGTACTAGGCTTACAAAGAATAAGTCCTGGGATCGATTTATTCGACAAAAGGCGGTGCTCCAGCATGGCCGCAGTCAAATGACTGAAACAAGTAAAAGAAGAAAAGAATAAAAGAATATATATACCCTACGACAACACCGTACAGTGTATGTTCTTCAATAGTTTTTTTCTTGTTATTATTTTTTTATGGAGATTTTATGGCATACTTTAAAGATTTAGTTATTTCTGACAAGTCAGGCAACTTGTGGAGAGGTTATTTGGCGAGTCATTTGCTCGAATGTTTGTCGTTAAGGACAATACGGTGGGGACGAAAGGAAATGTTTTACCGGTACAGGTATATAGAGTAAGATTCCAGCAGAATTCTTTTCTCAATTTAATTGGATGTCAGTGGTAGCCCGGATATGGGAAAATTAAAAAAAACATCCTTTCCAGTCACGTGTCACACCCTCGTTTTGATATCTTTAACCATCGTTCATTTTGTTTAGATGAAAATATAAACAAAAACAAAACAGAATGGATTTGTTGCTGTTATTACTGTCCTCGTTGTAGTTGTTGCTTAGTGCAGAGTTCACTTGGTCAAGTAGATATATATAATATGCAGATATCGAATGAGCGATTGTTGCATGCGACCGACATAAATCTTGCTCCAGGTAAGCAATATTCTTAGCGAGCAGAGGACAATATTGCGGAATACCACCTGCAGTGGGAAACTGTATGCGGTGACCTGTTTCTCTATACACATGTGGTCGACATAGGGTTTACCTTCAACAACTGTACTATGGATTTTATGATTCAATGTAATATACAGTGTTTCATCGTTCTACTTTTGCCACAAGTTGATTCCTCGTTTCATTTTCAACCCACTAAAGTTGATAAAATAATTACCTGTGAAGTAATAATATTTATTTAGTCAATTATAGCAATATTTCACATAAATGGGGGTCAGATCAACCCCTCCTCTGTAGGGAGTCAGTAAGGGTTGTAAAGGGACAAACAATTTGTCTTGTCTCACGTGATTAAGATGGTTTTTAAACAGACTTTCTTTTGTCTTTTCTTTATTAAAGAGAGGAGAGGTATGTATAAGAAAAATGCATATAAGCATATACGTGTTTATACGAATGTGTTTATACATATGTATACACACACACACACACACACACACACACACACACACACACACACACTTATATATGTGTATATATATAAACATGTATACATGCAAGTATATATGCGAATGTATATCTATATGCATATATGCATGTATATATTTGAAGATATATTTGTACATACATACATTCATACATGCATACACACATACATATATACATACGTATGTATATGAGTGTGTGCGTGTGTGTGTCTGTGTGTGCGTGTGTGAGATATTGGTGTGTGGCAGAAACTTCATTTTACCATTATAGACCAAATGCGTCGCAATATTTAATTGACTTCGTGTATATGATCGGTTCAAATCTGACCGGACTGAACCGGAAGCCACGTGGTTACAAAGCGAACTTCTTAACCACATAGCCATGCCTGCTCCGATGGCCGAGAGCACCGTCGTAGTGAAGGAAGCTTTGAACCACTGATTGGGAAGCGAGCTTCTAACACACACAGGCAACAGTATCAGGTGTGAAAGTGTGTTGTGCTATAAACTTTTACATAACTCTAATAATTGGTTATGCATACCTACACACATACACACACATCCACACATACACACATACACACACATCCACACATACACACATACACACATACCATGGCTTCGTTGTACTTGTTATACATGTAAGTGTGTGAGTGTGTGTGTTCATGCGGGTGACATTAAGCCAACTGACAATCTTTGCGCACGCGAGCGTGTTTGTTTCTAAGTTTATTTGGTCTGCAACTGGTGTTCTTTTTATTTGACAATAGACACTTTTAAAAAGATGTGTTTTTGTGCGAATATTGTTTTGGTGTGTTTATACGCGTGAATGTATATGTGTGTAAGTTACGAAGATTATTGCAGTGATACAAAGATTGATAAATAGTTAGATAGTTAGATAGATAGATAAGGAGAGAGATAAAGTGAGAGAAGTAGAACGAGTTAGAATAAGGTCGTTTTGTAAAGAAGGCAGACTTTCATAGTGCAGTTCTTTCTGGTTTAATAATATCAACTAATCGCATCAATTCAAATTCACGCCAAGCTTATGTCATAGTGTTAGCTACAATGGCTACAGTTAGATATTAATGTACAGGCGACACACAGTCTATTTTTGGTTCTACCCTTCGCTTAAAGGTCGTCTTTATAGAAAACTGACTGAATTAGATCATATAATATAATAGTGTAGAGAGAAAGAGAGAAGAGTGACGATAGAAAGAAGAGAGAGAGAGAGAGAGAGAGAGAGAGAGAGAGAGAGAGAGAGAGAGAG
>NC_068995.1:55647814-55651948 GCF_001194135.2 Octopus bimaculoides | reverse complement strand
GAGAGAGAGAGAGAGAGAGAGGGAGAGAGAGAGAGAGAGAGAGAGAGCTACCAGGTTGGCTGAGTATAAACAGAAAGTGACACTTAACTCAAAAGTTGTGATGTTCATGTCCTCCCACTGGTAATACGCAGAGAGTTTCGTCTGTGGTCAGGGAACTAAGGGCGGATCTAAATATGTCTAAATACGTGCCTTAGGTTGACAACAATTTATTAAGTCGCAGTAGTTGTGACCGCTGTAACCGTAGCAGCAGCACTGTAGCAGCAGCAGCAGCAGCAGCAGCAGCAGCACTGTAGAATTGACAAGTCTTTTCGTTGGTTTGCAGTGTCTCAGAGTTCAATTCTTCGAGAGTTCAATTCTTCGAGCAGTAACAAAAAGGTTTACTCGAGGAAGATAAAAGTTCTACACACCTAAAAATATATTATTATCTACTTAACTTTAGTTTAGGTCTGTCATGAACCTTCGAGTTCTTAAGGCCGGAATTTAATCTCGTTCCTATGGTGTGTAAGTGACTGAGGTTACAATGGTGCGTGTTGTCTTAGATCAGTTTGATGTTTGGTGAAATAAAATGGCAGACGTACTTTTGTATAATCGGTGTCAGTCCCGTCCCTCAACAAGTTCCCCTGTTCTGTCTTAAACTTTTGACCATGATGTCTACTATTATTAGCATAACACCTTGGCTGTGTTATTAAGGAACGCACCTTGCAACTATGTGGTTTGTTGTTCAGTCCCCTTGGGCAAATCTACTATGTCCCAGAGCTGACTTTGGTAGACGGAAACTGTGGAAATCCGTCGTGTACACACACACACACACACACACACACACACACACACACACACATATATATGAGTGTGTGTTTGTCACACCTTACCACCTGATAACCACCGTTGGTTTGTTTAAGCTTTTGAAAAACACCGTGAAATGTTAAAAATGGTAAAGCTTCGAACTAAAATACCCAACTGTATTAAGGAGGTTTTACGTCCAATGCGACCACGTTTTATTTTGACTTCCATTCTTTCAAGGGTGGTAAAAATGGTACCCTTAAATGTTTGAATGTAGATTCAATCGATTTAGCCCGCTCCCACGATACACGTATGTTTTTGTGCCAAGATTAAATATCGATATTAATATGTAAAGCAATAAATGAATATTCCGTAAAAAAAAAAAAAAGAAAAAAAGAGGCCAAAAGCAAATTGCTCTTCAGTAGATCTGGAAATGTTTCAGTTTTTCTTAAGAAGTTAGCCAAAAACAGAAAACAGATAGCCTTTTCGATATGAGTATAACATTTAAATGGCTATAAAAGTAGCCTAAATGAATTAGCGAAGCAGAATATACGTTTGGTGGCGTGTAAACATGCAAACAACCAAATGTAGTTTGTTAGAAAGGATAATACATCTTTGTTATATCTCACGTTAAGCATGTGTATTGGATCCATCAGATGTATTGAAAGCAAAAATGAGAATAGAGTTCCGTATCGTGAATTCGAATCTAATGTGTAAGCTGTTTTCCTGAATATTAATGCATTAAGGAAATTGTAGGCAGCTAAGTTGAGAAAATTCGTTGCACTATACTATAGTATAGTATAGTATAGTATAGCGCGCACGCAAAGACATACACAAAGATGTGTAATGATGTATATTTATTCATAGCATTCCATATACGTTTTCTTGTTATCGTTTTACAGGATACAGACCATTAACTGCAGTCATACATGTGCGTATGAATAACATATGCGTAAACAATACTGTATGTGTGTGTGTGTGTGTGTGTGTGTGTGTGTGTGTGTGTGTGTGTGTGTGTGCGTGTGTGTGCGTGTGTGTGTGAATAATCATTTCGTGTCCTATGATAGAAACGAGTAGAAAGATGTTCAAATCTCACAAAATAATAGTACAACATTCCGAAAACTTTTATTGATTCAATAATTTGAGAAATAATGATAGAGACACGAAATGATTACATTAATCACAGTCATAATTTCCCTTCATGAAAATAAAATGAATTATGTGAAGCTGACGTTGAAGTCACTGCGTGGTTGATCAACTAACTGGAACTAACAAGTCGGTGGAGCATAAAAAGGCTGTCCTGGTTATGGAAAAGGTTCCAGTATGAATGTGTGATAAAAGAAGGTCGCTTTGTAACCACGTGGTTTTAGATTCAGTCCCATTGCGCGGGAACTTCGGCGTGAGTCTTCTATTATAGCTCCAAGGCGTAAACAAACTAACAGCCGTTATAAAGCGGTGGCCACACACACACACACACACACACACACACACACACACACGCCGTCTCTTCGTTTAATAAATCGCCTCACAAGGCTTTAGTCGCCGCGGGACTATAGTAAAAGACGCCAGCCTAAGGTACCGCGCAGTGGGACTGAACCCAAGGCCATATGGTTGGGATGCAATGAAATAATTTCAATATTGGTCCTTTTTAACACGATCGAGTGAGATAAGGAAAAGCTGGTTGATTCGATTATTTGTCAGTGGACCTAATGAGCATGACATTGATCTGACAATTCCAATATTTTAAAGTCAATCTGTTTAAAACCAGGCCCTAAAATGATGATTATGATTTTGCTGTGTTTAGCACAGATTCAGTAAACTTGTACTAAAAGCTGTTGACAATCTATGAACGCCTGTTCTCTTTTTCATAGCTGAATCTACGACTACACAATTCGTTGTATACTTTTTCTATTTAAAACAAACATAATCCAGACTAGATATGATTTGAGAAAGATCTAGAAGTCCTAATAATTACTACATATAGGGCCCATCATTAGTGTTTCATCCTGAGAAGAAGAACACTTCGTGAATCGTAATAGCAAAGATGAGAGGAAGGAACGAGCAAACGACTACCCAAATCTAATTAAGAAAGGGTGTAAGAGTTGTGGTAAGCATACAAGTCCTGGACTAATATTCATTTGACCGTATTGTTGTGTTCTGCCAGAACTGGTAGAATGTCAGGCAAAATACTTTGTATTTAGTTACGTGACTTTACATTCTGATTTCGAATCTCTTTCAGTGCTGTCGCAAAGCCCGAATGCACTAGCGGAGCCCAGGTGTTTGTTGAAAGACCCCCAACACTAATTCGTGAATTCTATGGCTGTCTTTCTAAGGGGTTCAGTACGTTGCTTTACTCGGGGACTTGTAATGCGGTTCATTCGACTGTTATCTCACTTTTCGACCCTCCATGAGGTTAAACCATTATATCGCGTTCAAGCCGACCTGGTGGGAATTTGAAGCGTAGAACATTAAACACTGAACAACATCGAAACAACATCAACAACAACAACTTGGCACTGATTGTTTAAAGTAAAATTAAAAGTATTACAAAAATTAAAACAAAAATGAATTAAATAAAAACAAATGAAAAAATATAAAACAGGTAAATAAACTGAACAACAATAAATACGTAAACAGTTACAGACAAATTTAACTTTGTACTTGCTATATTATACTAATTAAGAGAATGTTATTATAAACTAGAGGGACTAACAACATAATGATTATGATTAAAGATGTTGTTTACACTAAGTTTTGTTTACATTCAGCAGTTATTCTCCGATTATATATACAATAATACTTCGCTTGGTACCTAACATTCGGGCTGATGGATTCTTGAATATGTTAGTGTATTCTGCAAGCTTGTCTCAAATCCTGAGCTGATATTTCCAAACTAATGTCCACATTAATGGGTCAGATGATAAAGAAATCAGAACTGTTGAAGTTTGGTTTGATGCTAGGAGGACATTTATACAGGAGCAGTCCAGAGACACAAACGTAAGCAATTCTTTTTTTTTGTTGTCAGTTTTAAGAAATATAAATTTTCCTCGTTCTGAAGAAAGTCTGCAATAGAGCGAGGTCATGAAACTGATCGGGGTCAAATGGATTTAAAGGAATAGAAATGTTATATAAATATTGCTTAACTCCAGATGGGAGCAAGATGAAGTCACCTGCGATCTAAGTGCGCCATCCCAGTCATTCAGTCTTCATAGCGCTGTGTTGGACTGTATTGTCCATTATGTTCTTTCCTAACTTAAGATGGGACGGTGTAAACACGCATACACACATGCATACATACATAAATACATACACACATATAATGTATATATATATATATATATTTATATATATATA
>NC_068995.1:55644805-55647374 GCF_001194135.2 Octopus bimaculoides | reverse complement strand
AGCTGATACCATTACCAGATAATGTCACAGAAGCTCATAGCTGTAATCTGCTATTGCCTTTTCTATCTGTCTGCCTCTTCCTGCCTTACACACACACACACACACACACACACACACACACACACACACACAACTGTATCCGGCCAGCTAAGTCAAGTCATAACGCGCCCAATGTATGAATGACAGACTTATTGGAAATCATCGTTTTGTGTCATTGGTAGAAGTAACCAGTTATTAACAATACAAGGATATCACTATAATTAAATGCTATATGCTTTCTGCTTTAAGCAGTGAGAAGGAGGGGAAACTAATTACAGGTACCATACCATTATCAATAGTTTGTAATTTATTAACCTATTTTAAGATACGACTATAATAGTACAATAATAGTTATTTAGACCCTACGTGGAGACCTAATAAGAAAATAAAACGAGAAAAGTAAGAAGAAATATTTATCCTTTCTGCCAATACATTTTTATGTAAAGGAATAACTTGTTTGAGATTTAGTATTTAGAGATATCCATGAATAGGTTACGTTGGTGTTTGCTATTTTTGTTAGTTTGAGCTTCACAGAAACACAAACAAAAGTAAAACCTACTTTGTTTTTCCTTAGGATATGTAGGTGAATGGGTGCACATAGATGTACCGTATTTGGTGGCATATAAGACACCCTTTAAAAAATATGTCTCAAAAAATCACTCCTGGTTTTATATGCGAAATTGGACCAATATTACACGCTTTAATACTCTAAAAACATTCCCCCTTAATATACGCTGCTGAAATTGAGGTGTGTATAATATGCCTGTGTATCTTTTATGCCACCAAATATGACGGTATCCTGTCTTGGTCTTGTCCATAAATATCCAATAACAAAATCTGCTGAGTGTTTTCAGTCACAGTTCGTGATTTAGTAGATATGTACCAAATCTTTCCATTAATTTCTCTCGTTTGCACGACGCATGGACGTGTTCCTCTTTACTTTATATGTATTGGCTCTCCTAACCACTTAGACCCTCTGAAGAAGCCTAGAGGCACACTCAACATCCAGACTTTATCTACCCATCCCTACAGAACACTGAAGAGATGGAGATAGCATGCAGGATATTGTGGCCTCTTGGTAGAAACGGCCGTAAGGAACTGGTCTTTTATTCTTTTAGGTATTAATAGCATATATTTGTGTAGCACACAGTCTTTGCATGTGTATCTATTCTTATAATACTTCCTTATGTTTTAGAATAAATAGATATAATAGAATGTCCACCGGCTGATGTATATATTTTTTGCTATATATATATATATATATATATATATATATGGGGGTGGGTGTTGACACTAACGATTGACAATCGATGTTAGTTTGTTTACGTCCTCCGTAACATAGCGATTCACAAATGAGACGACAAAATAATTATCAGACTTCAAAGAGCGTAAGTAATGAGTAGTGGGGGATTGATTTGTTCAACTAAATGGTGCCCCAACATGGCCGCAGTCCAGTGATTGAAACAAGAAAAAAGATAAAAGATATGTCCATATGTTGCGCATCGAAGTAAATACCTATCCGCAGCAGTTTCAAGATAATACTGGAAGAAGTGGGAGCATAGGTCAATCGACCGAGATCCCGACAAGCGTCGTAACTCAAGCGCTCGATATTAATTACTGGTTGATATAGACTGTAATCAAACTTGGATTATCGGACAATAAAAATTAACTACATTTACAGCTAATATTACCGGATGAGGAAGAGGGCGAGCTATCGTAAGCAAAATGCTTGGAAACATTTTGTCCGTCTTTATGTTCTGAGTTCAAACTGCGCCGATGTCAACTTTGCCTTTCATCCTTTTCGGGGATCGATGAAATAAGCACCAGTTGAGCAGTGGAGTCGAGATAATTGACTTAATCCTTCCTCTGAATTTCCTGGCCTTGTGTCAAAATGTGAAGCTAATATTTATAGCAATATCTTCTACGAGATTCATCGTTCAAAGTATATGTATGTATACACACACACACACACGTGTGTGTGTGTGTGTGCGCGCGTTTGTGTATGTGTGTGTGTGTGTGGTATGGGATACAGGGCATTTATGCTTAAATAAACAACAGCAAAAGAAAACAATAATTATAACAGCATGTTAACCTAATGCAGACACTTCCTTACTCCCTTTCTTTTCGTCTGTGGCCGGTATTATTTATTAACCAAATTTCACTGCCGCACCGAATTACCAAAGAGAAAAGAACAGAAAATAATAAGCACCAGTCAAAAAGCTGAAAAAAGAAAAAGAAAAGAAAGAAAAGCCAGAATCCTCAACAATAGTTATCTAGATTTCAGCTCTTTCCGAAATTCAATAACCGGCCTCATTGCAATCAAAACATCCTTTCTGTATCAACAGAAATATTACAAACAGCACGATTCCTTCCAGCCCTAGCGTGTACCCAAACACACTCGTATGTAATTTCGAACAAAATCTATTAATAGATATATCGATTACTTATATGTACATGTATACTTGTATGTATATGTATGTGTGTTTGTATGTATGTGTATATATATATATATATATATATATATATATAT
>NC_068995.1:55643169-55644298 GCF_001194135.2 Octopus bimaculoides | reverse complement strand
TATATATATATATATATATTCACCACACATGCGCGCATACACATATATATGTATGTATCTATTTATATAGATGTCTATGTATCATACACACTGTCGATAGGCCAGTTACTGCAGTGTTTGTCCTGAGATAACACTCCGGCTATTTTAAGTAAATACTACCACTAATATCTATACTCGATGTATGTTTATATATATTACGTGTGTGTGTGTGTGTGCGTGTGTGTGTATGTGTTGGTGTGTGTATGTGGATACATGTACGCATTCGTGTTCCCCACTTCTCCGCTGGACGACTGATGTAGGTTTGTTTACATCTCTGTAACTTACAAGTTCGGCACAAGAAATCGATAGTTTAAGAACCAGACTAATACCAAAAAAAAAAAGAAAAAAAGAAAAAGGGTCTATTCTTTCAACGGAACCCTTCAGGGTGGGGTCTCAGCTGTCGCCATATTCCAATGGCTGAAAGCAGTAAGAGGTAAACGATAAGAAGATGGTCTTAGAAACACCATCCCTAAACATGAGACAGAAACAAGCAGGAGGACAACGACAACAGCATGAACAACAATAGCAACAGTCTACATGCAGAGTGACTGACAGAACATTTCAGTTGTCTCCGATATCAACTTCTGGCATCGAGTTACTTATAAAATAAATCACGAGGGCAACGTTTCGCATTAAATAACTGTACTTCGGTTCCACTGAATATAATGATTTGCTGTGTTGAGGTCGAGTCGGAAGATAAGCTTACGGTGATTTATTTTCACGCCAAAACTGCATAGTCTTAATGTCATTCTGTGCTTTGGTCGATATGCGATCAACATAGGCTTGCTAAGGGGTCTAATAAATTAGGAAACTATCTAAACTTGTGACCTTACTACTAAGATAAGGCACATTCACTTCGCACATCTTCATTTCATTTTATTTAGATGATATTGCGGTGTTGTCTTTCTTACTTGCAATTTAAGAAAAAGACATTTTAAATTCACTTTAATGAATTCTTATTGAGAATGTAAAATCAATGAAAACGGTTTTTGGCTCATCATGGCATGCAAATTAGCTTCCAATTAAGTGTATACTTTTCAAGCAGCAGGCACCATTTCGATATTTTCCAATGTCATATATATATATATAT
>NC_068995.1:55635531-55640386 GCF_001194135.2 Octopus bimaculoides | reverse complement strand
ATATATATATATATATATATATATATATATAAATGCGTGTGTGTGTATGTATGTGTGTGTTTGTGTGTATGTGTGGTGTATGTGTGTGTGTGTGTGTACATACATGCACGTATATATGTATGTATGCTTATCACAAAGTATGAAAACTAGATATATAGCGTATAAAGGTTAAAATTTGTTATATTCTTCTTTGCAAGTACGCCAATTGAGTGAGAGAAAAAAATATTGAGATTTGTGAACCAGAGGATGTACAGGTAGAAGTATATATATATATTATAAATGTGTGTGTGTGTGTGTGCGAGCGCGCGTGTAAATATATATATATATATGTGTGTGTATTGAGAGTGAGAGGGCGGGGGACAGAAAGAGAGAAACAATTTAGATGCGATGAATAAAGAAAAGAAGCAAACAATAACATTGGGGAAAGACCTACTTATAATTAAATAGAAATGATAAATAAAGAGGTGTTAGCATGAAAATTAATTCTTCCCACGCACAGAAGATCTGCCAGGATATACAAACCGAAAATAACTGAAAACTGGCCTTAAACCCAATTGAAATGATTTATATAGTTAAGGGAGATTAAGAAAGAAGTTAGAGAGATGAGATCAGCTGGTCAACTGCCAATCGATCAAAAATATATTTATTAATGTTTGTGAGTGACCCAACGGAGCGCCGGAATAAATGAATTCTTTTAGCGTTATTGTTATCATTGATAATTATCTGCAGATCAAATTCATCCTTAATTGGACAAGCTTACGAGGACAGGATACATCGTCTCTTTTTATGAAAAGAGACGAGTTATCAATAACCTTTACCGTTTGTTAGTGGCAATCTGAATTTTATAACTGGAAACCCCTTTCACAATATCCAAGCTTGGGTCAGTATTTCTTAAAAGATGCTAGCAGTTCCCCATTTATTAGCTTTCCATTCACCCTTATAACGGAAAGGCAACATCCGATAGAGCGTGACACCGATGTCGTCACGGCTGTTATTGTCAGAATGCAAAGAGTCACAGAATTCAATGTAAGGTATACCATCTGATGCTCTACCGCTTCTTCTAATTCCTTCAGGTCAACGAAACATGATTAAAGGCATTCCAGTTGTGTCTATCCAGTCTTGAATGGACGCGTGTAAAGTGCACGAGAGCAAACATAAACTCATGGTGTATTTGATCTGAGAATCAGTTTTACATTTTAGGCTGAAGCTGCCGAGTGCGTTTTATTATCTGATTTAAAGTTCGCTGTATATGATTCATTTTTCTAGTATTCATGTATTGAAGCCAACGTATTGAAAGAACGGCTGTATTGAACAGAGTAGAAATGAAGTATTTTAAAATCACATGTTTACCCCCACCCCACGCAGCATATTGATTACAACACCTGAACACACACCTCTATGTAACATATTATGTTTCTCTTCATAGTGCACACATACCTTCCCTAGACCACAGAGCTGCACACACAAAATTCCTCTCACAAACACACACACATTTAAACACACATAGACAAGCATATAACTCATGCAATAGGAAAGACAGACAGACAGACAGACAGACAGATGCGCTGATAGTAGAGACAATGAAGAGTTCGTCAAGACATTTACCTAGAAACCTTTAGTGACTGAAAAAATGTAACACAAAAACAACAAAGAAAACTATACAGGTAGAACAACGTTGCTGGTATTTCCAAAGCCGTCATATGTAGGAAGGTGGTTGAAGACTATTGGTGTGAAGCCATCATTAAGTCTATAAGTGGCTTACAGTCTGAATACCTATCAAATGACTGCTTCAATTAAAGACAGATTTCCTCACTTCGTTGCTTCGAGTGCAATTTCAAAGCATAAATTCTACCTCCAATATTTCCACCTACAAAGATTTTTCTTTCAGTCTGTTGCTGAAGCTGTTTGCTTTTCTTTCTTTTTTATATATCAATTTGGCTAATGACAAATTCCGATTTCACTCTTCAGTAATGCAGAGTTTGGTGATTAGAAATCTTTTGACTCAGAGGAGTGCAACGAAAGTACCTTGGTCTTCATGTAATATTTCAAAGTCAGGTGCGCAATTGTATTTTCTCTAGATGTCTCCTGAAAAGATCGGCAGCATTTGGCAAAGTAATATCGCCTGGATTATTTATTCTTAATCGGCATTTTACATTAAGAGTACGGCTCTTTAAATCTACAGTATAATTTAAATCTACAGTATAATATTGTCTAAACTTTGAATGACAACTAGTTCCAAATCTGACGTGTTGGAATTAGTTATAAGTTATCGTTTGGTTTAGTTGATTAGTTTGGTTTTACTCCTCTTGTATTTGTTTGGTATATTGACACAGGGATTTGTTATTTGAAATAAGTGGCTCCAGCCAACGCAGCATGGATTAACGTGATGGAAAATATGGCTGTTGTACTGAAGTGACTTTAGAAGCTCACGTTATTGGTTTGTTTATGAAGGAGACATATACGATATGTCTTCTCCATAAATGTGTGTCTAAGATAATAAAAGGAAGAGTGAAGCTCAACGAACATGACGTCTTGCAAACTTATGTCATTAACATGAAATCGTTAGAATAGTTTATTTTAAGCAACTGTGCAACAAGTTAACAAGACAGCAAACCTTCTAGATCAGGACCAAATGATTCGTTTATTGAGAGAAGTTATTGATTCGAAGAGAACCAACCAATTCAAGAATAGACGTGGTGCATATTGGAGAAACATTAAATTAGAAATGTATATTTAATCCTCATGATAATGGAGCTTATGTAAATATATCTATGTATGTAACCGAAGCTTTGCTACATCTTCCACTTACCAGCTATCAAACTATCACACTTTCCTGAGTAACTAATACCACACACAGGTTACCCCCACCATGACTTTGAAGGAATGAAATTAAAGAAGGTCGCACGCGTGTGTGAAGGATAAAAATTGAAAGAGTGAGAGAAAAAGAGGAAGAGAATGATGGTGAGAATTATTTTCTGGTAGACAAGAGTCTGGTCTACCTGCCATATTGCTGCCCAATGAGTATTCACTCCTCATGGCGATGTAAAGTTTACTCTCATATGTCAGGGTAGCCAATAGGAGTATAACGTCCCAGTACTTCTACATTGACCTGTAGAGCTAAGCTGAAACACGCGTGAAAAGTAACAAAACATGCAATAGGCAGGCACACTACGGGGGGGGGGGATAATATTTCACAACCGGTTAAAGCAATGAAAACGTACATATATTATAAGCAAAAGGTGACATCTTGCTAAGAAAGAAAAATAAAAAAAGAAGAGCGGGAAGGAAAGCAGAACATAAAACAAAACAACAAAATACTGGAATGGGGTTATTTGTATTTATTTAAAAATATAATAAAAAGTAATTTGAAATTATTTAAAAAAGATTTTGTTGTAAAGAAAATTATCTTTGTGAAGTGCATTTAATGATAAGCTAAACTGTGTGTGTATAAATATTCATTAGTAACATTTATGTAGTAAAGAAACTTTAAAAATGGTTGGAGTCAAACAACAATCTGACATTTCCCAGCAGCATTTTAAATAAATCAAGTGCGTAGAAAGTAGCGTATTACACGTGGGTGAATTCTTATCAACATTAGTAGACGAATTGTTAGTTTAAATGACAATGTCGAAAGTAATGTTTTGTCTCCAGAAGCTTGTCAGGCATTCGGACTTATTCTCGATGTCATGATACAATGAAAGGTAAAGAGGGTTTGTTATTGTCTTGTCCTTGGTCAGCCCTAATCGGTCTGAGGTGAGCCATATTAGTCTGGCATCTCTCCTTTGAACTCTTCCACATAGGCTACCAGGAGTTTGCACTTCGCTAGCATAGCTCAAAGTGTCACTGAAGCGCGTAATCCAGTACATTACAGCCAGGACTGAACCTTGTGGTGGATCTACATGTCTAACTGTAAAAGTAATTTTTAAAAAAAGATAGATTCTTCATAATAAAAAGCGTCACTCAATGATTGATTATCTGTATTGATTTCTCACTTTTTAGAGAAGTTGACTGTGGGTTAGAGTTATTGCAATCATTCATTTAAGAGGAGTATTAATGAGTTAAGTCGGCTTAAAACGCTCCTACGTGGAATTGAAACACAGACTAATAATTCGACTTGCTATCGAGAACTCTGTGCATTCCTATCCACGGCGCTTGTCACTCTATGCTAGATGCAATGTTAAATTTGGGAAATCATGGAACAACAGTATTGATTTGATTATTCAACTGGAGAATTGTAGGTGGCAGGAGAGTTGGTTGGCGACGCGAGACAGTTTGTATAAAGTATTTAATATAGGCTTTATAACTGTATATTAGCTTCTAATTACTAACGTCGGTTGCACGCCAATCATAGTTACCCAGTCGCTCTACGGAAGGTTGGTGGAAAGAAAATATAGTAACAGACATACCTTGCAGGTCATTGAAGTTAACCCAGCAATAAAATGCCATCATAGTCTGTATTATTAATCATTGATCCATTCTGTACGACTTGTACTCAATCAAGTGGTTTTTGTCGTTGGCGGAAAGTTTTGCAGGAAGAGAAAAAAGAAAGACAAAGCCAAGAGAATGAAATGCAGAGAAACAAATTCAAATAAAAGAAAGAAGACAAGTGAGAGCGTGAAGAAGGAAAGTATTGAAAGAGAGCAAGGAAGAAATAGCCGAAGGAAAGGAAGAAGGAAGAGGTGGAACGAAGACATTCTTACGCTTGGAATGCGACTAGCTATTAGCTATTTATTAATAAAATCGTCTGACAAGGATAACGTTATTTCTATAATTTACACAATGAGGATAATTAAAGATCTAAGTATGGACGTAAGATATATACATATATATATATATATATATATATATATATATA
>NC_068995.1:55634667-55635521 GCF_001194135.2 Octopus bimaculoides | reverse complement strand
TATATATATATATATATATATATATATATATATATATAACCTGAATATAAATATATATGTGTGTGTGTGTATGTGTGTACACGCACACGTACAAATATGTACTTGGAAATGAATCTTCGTTGGTTTCAACAATACGTTTTTCAGTTGCTCAATCAACTGAACTGCTTACTGATTGAATTATAGAGGAAACGGGTGAGTATTGTATTCCCCGGCCACAGCTAACATTAACGTAATTCTCGGTCAAAATCACCGTGACACAATGTACATGACTGGACTGGCCCTTTGCAATTACAAGTACAGTTCATGCACTGAATTTCCACACTTGCTGCCCACACAGATCCAATTACAAGACTCGAGCCGAGTCGAAGCTGTTGTGAAAGACGGTAACATGAGATGTTACATTGGGACGTACGAGACAAGAGTCGCTTTATACACATATAGGCACAATCAGAAAATCACAAACAGCGCTTGTGTGTGAGTGTGAGAGCAACCCACTTTCATTTATGATTGTTTAACACATCAACCTATCCATTTATGTGAAAGATGCGAGGTAAACGTAATGTTTGCTGAAATACTCGACCATGCCAAAAAATCCGTTTAGCATTATTTCTTTTCTCGTGATTGGGGAAATTCAGTTAATGGACTGTAGTGCAACATAGAGAACAATATCTCAGCCCTACCTAGCCAGATAATATATATTACCGACACGAATTAATGACAATCTATAGTTCATTTGAAGTAGACGAAATATATTTTGCTAGGGGTTGTTCGCACGAACTATTTAGTGTTCTGGAAAGTGGCCAGATATTGGGCATTGAATCAAACCATTATTGTAAACATCATGCATATATATA
>NC_068995.1:55624827-55634006 GCF_001194135.2 Octopus bimaculoides | reverse complement strand
ATAGTTCTTTAATTTTTCATGTGATTGTAAGCCTTATCAGAGGAATGAGATGATGATTTCTATCTAAGAATCCAGGTTAGTTATTCCATATATATATATATATATATATATATATATATGAAAACACTCTTTTATCTTTTTACTTGTTTCAGTCATTTGACTGCGGCCATGCTGGAGCACAGCCTTTAGTCGAAGAAATTGACCCCAGGACTTATTCTTTGTAAGCCGAGTACTTTTTGCCGAACCACTAAGTTATGGACACATAAACACACCAACGTCGGTTGTCAAGCGATGGTAGGGAGACAAACACAGACGCACAAACATATAAATACATACAAATATATACGACGGGCTTCCTTCAGTTTCCGTCTACCATATCCACTCACAAGGTTTTCGTCAGCCCGAGGCTATAGCAGAAGATACTTGTCCAAGTTGCCACGCAGAGGGACTGAACCCGGAACCATGTTGTTGGGAAGCAACTTCTTACCACACAGTTACGCCTGTGCCTATGCTATATATATATGTTCCTATATATCATCCTCATCATTTAACTTCCACTGTTTCATGCTTGCATGAGGAAGACAGAATTTGGTGAATCAAATTTTCTGCGGACGGATGCTCGTCCTGTCACCACCCCTGCTTGTTTCCAAGCAAGGTAAATATTTTCACATATTCAGTCATTTTGTTTTTACACAGAAGACTGGAAATTAACAATCCACTTGTATAACGATAATTCCTCACGTGATGTCAAGACAAGGTTACACAGAAACGCACAGCACGCATATGCATGCATGCATTAACCACATGCACCGACGGAGCATAGCGTTCTACCACGGTGTTTATTCGACGCTGACTGAGCGCTCTGTCAGTTGCATCACTCACTTTTGTCTCCTGTGTGGAGTGGAGCGTTATGAAGCAAATTGCCTTGTCCAAATACACAAGGCACTTCCTAAATCGTGAATGGAACCCACGGGAGTCCATATGTCTAACTAATCGGGCACGCGCCTTCTATCGCTGTTTCTCTGCCTTGCTCACACATATACATCCAAGTTTCTATTTGGGGAAAAACAACGCTAAACAATAAGAATACACAATACAGCGTGTTCTCTCTATATATTCCACAGTGTAACGGTTGCAGAACAAAATATTTTTCATAGATGAAAGTGTTTGTCCACCAAATACACTCAGAATTTTGCTATGAGGCCATGGACAGCTAATCAGACCTTGTTATAATCAGCATGTGACCTGTGTATCCACATAAAATGTGTAATAAGCAAGATATTGTTAATGTGACCATATTGAACTATATAACACCAAATAAACGATATGAATAATAGTATAATTATTTTAAAGAACGACGCCTAAAAAAGAAATACTTTTTTGCAGATTTAGAAACGGCTTTGAAATTTGGAAGTCTGTCTTCTCAAAATTACTCTCAGAATTGTGCAAACAAAATTGCTTAGAAATCTGGCAATGACTTTATATCGCTAAGGTAACGAAGTTGACAACTCTTTTGGAAAAATCGTCGCCGGTAACGAATATAATAAATTACATTGTAAGATAATTAACGACTCATTTTCGCATGTATGTAGGCGTACGCTCATGCAAAGACGACGCATACATTTATAAGTACCCACCCATCCGTTCATGTATCTGTGTGTGTGTGTGTGTGTGTGTGTGTGTGTACGCACAGAGGCAAAGTGGTAGGCATTTGAAAATAATTACATAAATATTTCTACGATATTCTTGATGAGAAACGTACCGACCAAGGTCGAGCCGTGTTGATTGGCGAGCGGGAAAGCTAATGGTTGCCAAAAGAATTACAGTAGAAAGGAATAAAAGAAGACGAGGTAAATTTCTGGCTGCACCAACATTCTCTTTGCATGCTCCAGTGCACTCAGTCAAACAGATACTTATTGCTAATAGAAATGACAAGAGTTAATTAATTGAACACAATAACCGTCTTGATAAAGACGACGCACTTACACGTTTTGCGTTTCTCTCTTTGTATTTAACCGTCTCTCTTCTCAGTCTTTCTATCTGTCGTCTGTCTGTCTTTCTGACGTCTGTCTGTCTTTCTAGCTCTTCCACCTCTGTCATTGTCTGTCATAATCTCTCCCCCCGTCTCTCTCTACGTCTTTTTGTCTGTCTGTATGTCTGGTTTGTTAATTTATCTGTATGCATGGTAGTGTTTTTATGTCTGTCTGTTTGTCTCTTTCTCTACGTTTCACTTTGTATGTACGTCTACCAGTCTGTCTGCCTAACTCTCTGTTTGACTGTCTGTCTGTATGTAAGACTCAGGGCAATCTTCTGGTGTTCTGCATACGTAATACACATACGGTAGGGTCCCGTATACCAGATATAGTATGTTGAAAGATGTCGATTAACATATTGTCCTTGCAATTAGACTTTGATCTGGATGAGGGTACTGTACGCACCGATCTCACCGGTAAAATCGAAACGAAAGTTAAAATAAAAACCTAAAAAGTAAAAAAAGACAAAACAACTCTCTCAAGTGGAATTTAAATTCTGAAATTTCATTAAAATCAGGGGCCAAGATTGAAGTGAATCATGTTTTTTTTTAATGTAACGGGTTAAAGCAACACACGTTCCATTATTATTGAACATTTTCAGCGAAGTATGTTGGTTAGTAGAATAAGCTGAAGAGATCATGTAAAGTCGGAACATGTCCATTAGCGTCAACGAATGGTCCAAGGGACAAAATCGTACGTCGACTATCCAGGTACTCTCTTTGTATGTATTTGTAAGTTTAACTACGAAACTTTTGTATGGCTGTGCATATCACCTGCTCTTCTATCTCCTCCACCCACCCACTCGCTCTCTCTCACTCTTTCTTCCTCACTGCTCTCGCTTGCTTACTCTCTCTTCCGCCGATTCTTATTTTCTCAGTTTTCGTTTAGTTTCTTCTTTGAGTAACAATAATGCGTTTAAACGCATTTACGCACAATAAATGTAAGTATATACACACACAGGAACACATATACACAAATAAATACTTATAACCAAGTACACAGATGATCATGTGTGTGTGTGTGTGTGAGACGCTCCTGTCTGTCCTTGAAGAAACCTTCCTAATTTCTGCATTGCAAGTGTCAGTATATATTGCATAGAGACTCAACCAGAATTTGGTTGTTTCAAAGATATTAATCGTTCTGTGTTTTGTTATCACAAGGCAGATTAAATTTTGCTGTCGAAACGTGGTAACCTGATACGACGAGGTCTTATTCTTGCGTCTTTTGGTCGTTGTTATGCATGTGGTCATTATTTGTTTGTCTCGATAAGTCAGCGGAGATAACGAATTTATTACAGTGTTTGTAAACAGTCTGGTAGTTTATTTTATTTGCATATGTCACGGTCTTTCTGGATGACTGAGCATATATTACGAGAGAGAGAGAGAGAGAGTGAGTGAGTGAGAATGAGAGAGAGAGAGAGAGAGAGAGAAAGGGAAGGAAGAGAGAAAGAAGCAAAAAAAGAGTGAAAGAATGCGAGAGACATATCAAGAGAGAAAGAGAGAAAGAGAGGGAAAGAAGCAGAAAAGGGATGAAAGAGAGAGCGAGATTATGTGAAACTAAGTTAGAATGAGTGTGTGTAGGTGGAGAGTAAGAGGATAGAGAGAAAAAGGGGTGCGAGAAAGTGAAGAGAAAGAAAGGTACAGAGAGAGAGAGAGAGAGAGAGAGAGAGAGAGAGAGAGAGAGAGAGAGAGGGAGAGAGAGGGGGAGAGAGGGAGAGGGAGTGATTGAGAAGGAGGGGAGAGAGAGAATGAGTAAGAGACCAAAACTGAGACAAGTTGACAGAAGATTATAATATCATAATTACAATTTTGGCAGCTTAAAATAACCGAACAGAAACACGATATTTCAGTTTTGTATCGAAATTATATAGGTTTGTTGTTGTTGTTGTTGTGTAGACCCATGCTAGGCTGGATCGAGGTGACTATGATCAAAGATGTCTAGTCGTGATTACCGCGTCTTTGTATTTACAAATGTACATTCGTACATGTATTCATGCGTGCGTGAAAACATGGCGATTGCTCTATCTTCACAAGCAATTACTTTTTGCTTCTTCGTTGTCAATGGCGTTACTGACTTTCAGTTTATGCCCTTTCAGATGACTCTTCGGTTCCGATGCAGGTCTCCACAGCTCTACGCTTCCAGCTGGTTCAATCTACACATGTGACCACTCTTCCATCGCCTTAGGACTTTCACTAGTTGTGGTCACCACGAAAGACTTCAGCACATCATTGAATTATAATGATAAACGCTTGCACAACAGGAGTATATATAAATATATATATCTTCCTAATAAAAATCACATGGAGCTGCATTTCGTGTACACACACACACACACACACACACACACACACACACACACACACACACACACAAATGTTTAATGTTGACTGTCGGAAAAGGAGTACTCAACAGTAAAGATCACATAATGTATTCTATTTAGCTTGAGTCAGTCTCTTGTTGACTTCGATCGTCAGTGCACAGGATCTTCACGCATGAATGGGTGCGTGCGTGTGCGCGTGCTTATATATGTATGTATGCATTTAGGTCATTCTTAGTGTTCTTTCCCACCTGAGTATTTCTCATCCTTAGAACATGTTTCCTGTCGCAGCTCTCGCTTTATCTCCATGGGAATAACTTTCTCTCACCTGAGCGTACCTTTTTATATTCTTAAATATATATTTTTGAAATGCGTCTCTCTCACACTTCTCCCTTCCGCACCATATTTCTGTCTGCCTGTCTATCCTATGGTCTGTCTGTCTTTGTCAATCTCTCTTTCTCTTTCTCTCTCTCTCTCTCTCCCTCTCACTCATCATGTATCTGTCTCTCTCTCTTCGGAATATTTGGCAATGTTTATAACAACGGTCAAACGTTATACATAGATGACTTTACCCAGCACTGGCTAAAAAATAGCGGGAAATACATTTATATCTACGAAAAGCCTTACTTATGCATATATATATATATATATAATTCTTGATAATGTTATATAGAGAAATATTATAACATACGACTGTGTGTGTGTATATATATATAAATTAAAAGATAAATTCCTTTATTTTACATAATATCGAGGTCTCATTCATTGTATTGTTCTCATATTATTATTATTATTAATATATGTATATATATATATATATATTATATATATATATACACACACACACGGTTGTATGTTATATTTCTCTATATAACATCACCAAGTATTGTATGGAACGCAAAGCAATCAGATATTTAAATGTCATGCAACAATGCATCCATGGGAATTACTAGTACTGCATGTGCACATTTGTTGATATCGCTGCATGAATTACAGTGACTTTTACTGCGCAGTAGAATATCGTGATAGGTTATTTGTGAGTGAAGACATTGTTTAAAGTATTGTTGTCTGAGTTGGAAACATGGTAAACAGATGTAACCTTAGTGACTTAATATGGGTAGAAGGGTGTATGAAGGGAGGGAATTGAGAAGAGGAGAAGTGGGAGGAAAAAGGTGAATGAGAAGAAGAGGAAGAAAGAAGAGAGAAAAGAAATAAAGAGAAAGATGGGAGAAATGGCGAGAAGAAAAAAATACGAAAGAAGAAGAGAGTGAAGAGTTAGAATGAAAGAAAAATGGAAGTCGAAGGAAAGAGTGAGAGAAGAAAAGGAAGAAGTGGGGGGGGGGGATATGAAGGAGTTCTTTTTAGAAAGGGAAAGAATTACAGGTAAAGAATCGTGGTTTTGTTGTAGAAGGAATCAGAAAAGATGGGAAAGATGAAAAAGAAAATAATAAAAGGAAAATGTAGTAAATGAAAGTGAAAGTAGGAATTTGAGGTGAAATGAGAGTAGTGGAGGAGATGTAGATAAACAGAAAGACATAAGGGTGGTAAGAGGAGAAACTGTAGCAGGAATGTTGCGTTGAAGACTGGCGTAGCTAGAGTGTGGGCAGGGCTGGCCCTAGGGTTACTGGCACCCCGGACAAGCTGAACTTCGGCGTGCACAAGCTGACGGTCGTGGAAATTTCTTTGTCTTTGACACGCCCTCCTTGGCAAGAGAGAGAAAGAGAGAGGTGGGAGGGACTGAGAGATGGGGGTGTGCTGGCAAACAATACTTGAGATTGTGTTTTCAATCAATTTCTTGTTCAAAGTGATGTTCATATATATTACAACGCTTGTCGTGTACACGCGTTGTATTTTATCCTCATTATTTTGCGATGCATGAAATAATTTTGCTATGGTTTAATCTCTTTTGCAGCTATTTTTTGAGTGTATTTCATTGATTTATTCCTGAAGAGAAAATTTAGTCTCAGCAGAGAAACCGAGTCGTCTGACTGACATTCGATATCACTTCGTTTGGTGTGTCCTCTTCTAAAAATAATAATAATAATGAAAACAAGCTTAGAAGTTAAGCCGAATCGGTGGAGTTTCAGACAAAAGTTATATCTCCTGATGTATGTACTTGCTTCAAATGAAACGCGGGTCGACCTGTCCTTTTGTCTTTCATCTGCATGGGATCGATAAAATAAGCAACAATCGATATATTATACGTGTGGGGGTAGAGCAGAGGGAGAAAGTTGTCTTTATATATGTTGTACAATACATACTAGACGGACATGTAAATGACGATAATGATGATCATATGTGTGTGTGTGTGTACAGAGAAAGAGGGTGGTAGAGAGAAAATGAGAGAGAGAGAGAGGGAGGGAGAGAGAGAGATAGGGGATGCTTTATCAGCATGAAACAGTAAATTAAAAAAAACCCAGTAAATTTTAAAAAGAGATTCACTTCAGATATTATCATGTAGAAGCAGACAGTGTTAACAATTTTATTGACAGCAATTTCAAATTTTTACTTAGTCGTCGACCTCATCAGATGGCCGAGTCCAGCATGCAGAAAAACTTCGAAGTCACTGACAACGAGAGCATCAACAATCTCTGACGCCACGCTAGTCCTTTGTTTTAATTTGTCTGTATTTTATCCCAATAAAACCTCCTTTGCTCTCAGACGTGCAGACAGTTGCCTGGTCAAAGTTGCAATGCCCATAGGTCTGCTCGGTGAGCGTTGGTTCTAATTTCGCCTCTAGAAACTCGTATTCGGTTCGCTTGGACCATTTTAAACCATTTAAGTAGAATATAGAAACTAAATGCTAAATATTTTCAATGCACAAAAAATTTCCTAATTGTAATAAGTTAACGCAATTAGCGCAGAGAAGCGCTCTCTGAAGATCAAAGGAGGATGTGTTGCCGAAATGTGGACATTAACAAAAGTATTGTCAAACAGGTTACAAACCTTTGAGATGTCAGCATAGAATTTAGAAAACTTCTGAGAATATATAATCCGACAGGACATACAACCAATGATGGAGCGATAAAATTGGCAAAAACTAACAAAATTTTATTAGGTGCCATCAACAAGAGGAAACTAAAATATTTTGAACAGTTAGAAAAAATGGGTTAATAGAATGTAAAATGGATGAGAAATGAATAGAAGTAAATCAAAACTTAAGTGGAAGGATAATATCAAGTATTGGGCAGTTATTTAAAATACAATGCGTCTCTAAAAAACAAAGGTTCGAAGGCACCGGAAAGACGAGAGAGGTGTTCCTATGGTGCATCTTATTTATGATCAATTAAATTTATGCAAATTTATGTCTCACTTTTTATAGATTCTTCAGTTTAACGATCGTTACGACAGAGGCCCAACTGACCTCCGAAGGGACTAGACCAAACGTCCACTCTATGGGCAGTTTTTGGACTAGTATATGTACGTTTGTATGCATGTATATATGTATAAATGTATATATGAATATATGAAGATGCACATAGGCATGCATATCCATATATATATACACACACACATATATACATATATACGTATATATATATATATATATATATATATATATATAACAAAATAAGTCAAACAAATACATTCATTTATTATCAACAAATTACTTGGACTACTTATATATTTATTTGCGCTTCTTTATTTTTTTTTTACCAAACATTCTCCCACATGAAAATGATTGGCATTTAGACGAAGTCAAGACCAGTGATTACAGTAAAACGATCCTGTGTTATTTCTTTTTCCTAAATTTGATTTGTTATTTCCATTGCATGTCTATTAAATTCAGAATTTCTTCTATACGTTGTCTTCTTTCTACTCGCATACTCTCTCTCTCTTTCAACCTATTACGCCCGTAAATAGTCCCTATTAGCCAGTATTTTGTTATCTTCAGTCAGGAATGAGACGTGAATTTAATGCACCGTTTATGGAACGATTTGTCATAAAAGTTAAAGTGAATTAAGGTGGAGCTGATGTAACACAATTTTGATTGTTTGTTTCATTGTGGACACGAAAAGCGTAGGCATGACCCTGCTGTTAAGAAATGAGCTTCCTAAGTATGTGGTGTCAGGTTCGATCCCACTAAAGCAGTAATTTAAGCATGTGCTTTGTATTCTTTCATATCGGCTGTTTGACCAATACGTCCATTTTCTTCATTTTCTCATTCATAAAATTTTTCAAATACCTATACGTTTCAATGATAAACTAATATCCTTGGTTTTCGCACGGATATTATACATATATTTGCGAACCCATGGAAAACGAACTATACTGCCTATATGTCTGTGCACACCTTTCAATGCAATGTATGCCAGAAGGTCTGCAAATATAACAGACGCCCCAAAAAGACATTTTAAGATCCACAAAGATCAAAATTTAACATACATACATATCTATCTATCTATCTATCTATCTATCTATCTATCTATCTATCTATCTATCTATATGAAAGAAATGAAGCTGAACAGGCACAGCAAATATATTAGAATTAATTAGGATTGATTATATTTAAAGTATAGGAGTACGCTTTACCAGTTTCACATTAGATTTTCATAAGTATACAGTATGTGGGGCTGTGTCGCTGATTATATCTATTCTGGTTGTTGTTAAAAATGTAGGAATGTGACCGAAAACGCTATCCGTTAAAATACAGATTGATTGATCAACATTCATGTATGAATCTCATGGGGCAGTCATGCGGGAAGATCACGTAAAAGCTTTTCTCCATTGACAGTAAAGAGAGATATGAATAAGTGATATGATAGTTGTTTACATAAAAATATATTAGGTAATTATTCTTTATTATTCGGTTGAATAATATATATATA
>NC_068995.1:55617775-55624780 GCF_001194135.2 Octopus bimaculoides | reverse complement strand
TCAGAGAACAGCCGTATTTATTTTCATCCTGAACAATTGCAGAATTGCAGACAGCACACCATGCTAACCCGTCCGATTATACAAATTATTCTGCTATAAGGCGGCGAGCTGGCAGAAAGGTTAGCACGCCGGGCGAAATGCTTAGCGGTATTTCGTCTGTCTTGACGTTCTAAGTTCAAATTCTGACGAGGTCGACTTTGCTTTTCATCGTTTCGAGGTCGATTAATTAAGTACTAGTTGCGTACCTGGGTCAATCTAATCGACTGGCCCCCTCCCCCAAAAGATTTCAGGCCTTGTGCCTAGAGTAGAAAAGAATAATTATTCTGCTATACGAGCCTAAAACTAATGTAGCTCACATTTAGATGTTGCATTTATTAAATCATATAAATATGACGGGTTTCGATACAGTTTCCGTCTCCCAAATTCATTCACAGAGTATAAGTCGGTCCGCAGCTATAGCAAAAGACACTTTCCCAAGATTCCTCACCGAGGGATTGAACCTGAAACCACCTGGCTGCAAAGCGGTCTTCTTATCTACATACCCGTGAAAATATCAGCCAACCATATGTACAGACATATCGGTACATATCTTCTAATACCAACCCTCAACCGTCTCTTGAATACTTGACTTAAACAATAACTTAAATCTACGTGACCGCTTACATGTCGTTGTACAATAGGCTCTTGTTTGTTTCTCTCGTTTTCTTTTTTTCTTTTTTTAATGGCATGCAGTCGTAAATTCATTCATTCCTGTATTCATAACCTGCTGCCGGATGATCTTCTGTTAGGTGGACTTGCCCTAGATATACAATAGAGATGAATATTCATTCATCCCACGCACCAGAGAGATGAAATGTGTCATTTACTATTTGATCTATTACAAACAGAAATATCCACGAAAGACCAATTAGAGCTATTCACATCAGTGGCTGGAAGAATGGCAAACAGGGAGGTTTTAGTGGAGAAAGTGACACATTTCTAGTGAGGAACGAAACCTGTCGTTAACTCTATTCTTCTTGAACTAACCAAATGAACCACCCCGCTTGTCAGATAAACAATACAAATATATAGATCTCAGTTTTCATATCATATATACGATGACGTTTGCAGTATTCTCCCAATGACGGTAAACTGGTAGAATCGTTAGCAGCTTCGGATAAAATACATAGCGGCATTTCTTCCATCTCTTTACGTTCTGTGTTCAAATCCCGACGAGAATCAACTTTGCCACTCATCGTTTCGGGTCCAATAAAATAAAGCAGCCGCCAAGAACTGGGCTTGATGCAATCGACTAACATCTCATAAAATTGGTAGCCTCCTGCTAAAATTTGAAACAGAATTTTTCCAATACTATAATATATTCTCAAACTTACTTTTTCTAAAGATTGTTATTACTGACATTCCCCGGAAAATTATGAATAATATAACTTTTGACTTTCTGTAATAATAACCTAATAATAATAAAAAAACCTACACTGTGGTACTTTATAGCAAGTCTCTACTATAGTGTTATACGAAGGAAAACTACCGAACGGCCATTTTTAAGAGGAAAAGTCAAATGCGTAAATTGCATGTCATCACATGAAACATGTGTGTCCTTGGTGAGGATGCTTATGGATTTGAAGCTGTTGTGCTGCCCAATATTTGAATATTAGGGACTATATTGTTGAATGAGTCCTTCATGTTTCAAATTGGTTGGGTACACTTTGTAGAGATTTTAGCATGTTCGATCTCCCTCTAGAAGTTACTTCGTTGGCCCTGTCTATCTAAAATAGCATTTGTAGTTGTTTCTCGAATATATATTTACAAGCAATGGACAAAGATATTTAATATAACCTGTATAGACCAGCTTCATGTTATAAGGCTTGATGCGGTTTTGAACTCAGACTATCTGAGTTTATACAGTATTACCAACACATTTTTACCTTTCTGAAGGCAAGGTGACAAACAGCGATTCAAATTAAAGACGACACAATTATCTATTGCCACAATTACTACTGTTACCTTCACCGCCAGCCCCACCACTGCCGCCGCCAATTTCACATAAAACATTTAATCGACGTCATTGCCACAACCATTATTAGTAATAGTAATAATAGAAACTATAGTACTAATGTGTAGTAGTAGTTGTAGTAGTAGTAGTAGTAGTAGTATTAGAAGGAGGAGGAGGAGGAGGAGAAGGAGTAAGAAGAAAGACTGACATATTACTAAGTACACACAGTATAGATTAGTTATTGTACCAGGTTTGACAAAAGATTTAACGTTAAGCTATGTTGCATTCCTTCAAACACACACACACACTATCTTTCTCTCTTCTGCCTGCTTCACTCTCTCTCTCTCTCTCTCTCCCCTCTCTCTCTCTCACGCCTACACAGAAACTCACACGATGTCGAGACTTAGTAGCAGTGGTGTTGGTGTGTTTTATTCTCTTGCTTTTTAGTTGTGTTGTCCCTGGTCACTCTTGATCGAGAAGTCCTGTGACGAGGTGTGACCACGATCCATGGTCGCAGTTTACCATGTCTCAACCTAATGAGCAAACGGCACATTCTAACTTGCAACAATAAATAATAAGGATTTCAAATTTTGACACAAGGTCGGTAATTTCGGTGGAGGGCTAAGTCGATCACATCGACCCCAGTGCATAACTGGTACTTATTTTATCACCTTGTGCCTAGAGTAGAAAAGAATGTTGGTGGTGCGTTTCGTTTGGATGCTCGGAGTCATGTCTCGCTGTTCTGGCTCTGAGGCTTTTGAGCTGTTATATTTTCTTGTTTCAAAAGTATCTGATTGAAGAAGGAGGTCGAAAGTGTGGTAAAAGTAAAAAGTGCATATTTCTGTTTCGTTCTCATGCTTCTTTCTCTTTTTTGGTATGTGTGTGTTTGGTGGTGTGTGAGTTGTCCGAGAAATATCTGATAAGAACTTCCGATGTTGTTGCAGTATAAGTATATCATTCGAGATTGTTATTGTGGCATGAAATTCTGTAAACTGTCTTTGTTACTGATAGAGCTAATTATTTTCTTCGTAATATATCTAATTAATAAGTTACAGCTTAAATAATGCTGAAGATTTGTAAAAAGAATGAAATAGTGCTATACATGATTACCATCAACTGGATAGTGTGAAGACTTCGCAATAAATGAAAAATGAATATGTGAATACTTTGTATCTACCTCTTCGTGTTTCTTAGTTCCAAATTCAAGTTTCTAAACCCACCTCGTGTTCTAAGGGTGATCGGTGACCCTTTTGTATTAACGGTCATAAGCATAGCACACCACATCTATTTGAATAACTCTTTATAGTATTTAAGGCTAGTTTTGTGGTTTTGGTTGTGTATAGGGTCAGCTTGGCACTGACCTCCAATTTGCCGCTCTTTCTGACCTCTACGCCCAAAGTGTCACCTAGATTGGATCTCCCCTCCTCACTCCTCCCCTTCCCGCCCTCACACCGCCTCCTCGGTGTTCTCGCTCCCTAGCTACGCTGCTGTGTATGATTTTAGTGCATGCGTTTGCAGTTACCTCTTTTTGCTGTGGACCGAATTCCAACACAAATTACAGTAGAAGTCATTTGAAAATCTGGGACGACATGGCTGGAGATCGAACTTCTTGACTACGAAGCTATATTTCTCTTTCTTTTCTTTTTTTAGGTTTGTGCTCATGTAGTCACACTGTTTAAAATCGATCTTAGGTGACGCCCTATGTAAACAAGTGCAGGTATACGTGTGCATATGTGCGTGTTAACATGTGTGAGTTTGTGAGTCGATGTATTTGTGTGTGTGTGTGTGTGTGTGTGTGTGTGTGTGTGTGTGTGAGCACGTGCGTAAAATCATATCTGAATATCGAAGTGGGCGAATGGGGGTCATAGCCTTTTATGAAGATTCAAATTGGTTTGTCTACGGTGAGAGTAAATGTACGCAACGAGGGAAATTGGGCGAGGGTGTGTGTGTGTGCATTTATTTTTAACGCCAACAACAACAGTGAAAGTAACGATGACGACAGCCACAACAACAATACAAAAAATCACTCCCGTCGTCACCGCGAACACAGCAGCAGCAGCGTCAACAAAGACAAGAAGAAGAACAACAACAGCGAGACGTGACTGTCCGAGCAGCTCATCGCCATGGCTTCACCACCACCACCACCACTGCAACAGAGAGACATAGAGAGTCAGCTTGCTAAACCAGTCGTTAACTACAGACTGTACTTGTCGATGCAAAGATAATCTCATTCACTGACCCAAATACTCTCACTCGCGCAACACGGAGGGACGAACTCTTGTCATCTCTTTCCCTCACTTTCTTTTTTCTTATATAATCTTACCAGTAAAACTTATAATGGCGTCAAACAATAACGAAGCCGATGACCTCCTCCTTCTCCTCCTCCTCCTCCTCCTCCTCCTCCTAGTACTACTGTTTGCCGAGCATAAGCTAGACTTGTGACAGTCATTTACTATCTGAACCGCCGCTGCTGCAAATGCTTCGACAAGACAGTTAACTTCTTTTGCTCATCATACTGCCCCAAATACACACTGGTGCTTAACTTGGTCCGGACGTTAGTTGTGTAGGTCCACACATCGGGTTTATACCTTGCTCTATAGCAGAAGACATTTACCCATGGTGCCGCGCAGTGAGGCCGAACCCGGAGCCACGTAGTTGCAAAGCGTGCTTCTTAACTATACACCCATGTCTGCGCCTGATTAATTAATTTTTATTAATTAAAATTCCGAAATGCCTTAATTGTGTTTTTATTATTGACAAGAATTAATCATTAAGACAATGATTATTCTCATCACTAAAGGTGTAATTCGAATTTAATTAAAATTTCTTGGCTCATTACATCGGGCGTGCAAGCGACCACTTTACCATTAAGTATATAACTGACATTTTGTTGGCACCAATAATCTTATTGACATTACTTTGGATAAACAGCAATGCAGAATTGCTACTGTCACGCTACAATGCTTCTCTGATTTGCCAAATTATGTCAGGGAATACTTCGGTCTATTTTTAGCAACAGCCCAGTTGTTATTTAACGAGTGTTAATCCCGATCGAGTGGTGGTGACCATTCCAGCTTTTTCTGATGTTTAGGATGTCAGAACCACACTATCCAACATTTACTTTTCTAAAGGGTGCAGTGTGACTTCTAGCATGTCAAGTGACCTCGTAGATGTTTCCAGCTGCTTTTTCAATAACATTGACTACAACAGTACAATTCTGAAAGGTGGAGTGGCCTTAGTATGTAAGGCATAATAGACTTCTTTCACGAAAACAGAATAATAATTCACGAAAACAGGATAATAATTTTTACAGGGTCTTTTCGCTTCCAAGAAGTAATATCTACGGCTAGTTTCATGAAGACCCGTATTATCTTCTTTCCACTAGTTTTCCTACCACATTCCCCACCTAATCCAAGAATTGTCTGAAGACCTCTACTTAACATTCTGCTGTTCATATATACCATTTGTGTTAACTTTCATGGGACAGGTTGTTTTCGGTTATTAGCTGTTTCGGTTATTAGCTGTTTCGGTTATTAGCGAACTAATGTATTTTTGTCATTCACATTTCTGGCGTACTTGAGAACAATTTGTTGAAAACGTTCCTATAGAATAACTTGTTTCTTATAACCATAGAACCTTTCCAATGTTTTTGTTTTCTTTTTACTGTAGCTTTTTAACTTGCTGATGTCATAAGTCGTTTGAGAAATGTTTCTATAATGTGCAACCTGTGTTTTGTTTAGTCGCAATGCATCAACGTTGTAATCTTCTTACCTGTAAACACCTCTCCTTATTTTGGTCCAGGAGGTATTTATAAATTAGGTAATATAGCCTTAAATTCTTCAGTATTTAGCTTGTGGACTCGCAGCAAACGTGCAGATACAAATACAAAGCGTTTGGTTTTCTAAATAGATTTCCTTTTTGTCTGGCGACTATTAGCCTTCAAGTATCCTCAGCTGTCAATTCTCAAGGACTTTCAATAATCTATAATTAAGACGTAGTTAGTTTGTAGTAAAGATCTCACGGACTTTATTCTTATGGTTAATAATGCGCAGAATGTCTTAGTCGTGTTGTTTTCCATTTCGCAGCTTTGTCCTACATATTTTCATCGATCTTTCCTTTCGTTTCCAACAACTGCTGAGTATAATATTACAGTCAAAGTAAAACCGTACAATCATTGTTAGCTGTGAGATCGATAGTTAATGTCAGATTATATTCCTATTGACTGTTGGTTTTAACGGTCTTCCTTTCAGTGGTTCATAGTTCTTTCGTTCTTTAGTTTGTTTTAGCCATCACGCCCAAAACCATACTGGAGCACCGCCTTCAGTGGTAAACCGAAATTTAAATATAATTATCCGTGAACTTGGCTGAAATTTAAGTTCCACTGATGTCTTTCTTGTTACACGATATCGGATATATTCCGAGGTATGGCTATTATTATATCGGATTTGCGATTGATTATTAGCATCAGTAAAAACATTACGAGACAATTTTTATTACTTTATTTCATCGTATTGAGATGTGGAAACAGAAAATGAAATCACTTTTATGATCGACGTAATAATAATCACTTTTAGAGCACAATCAAAGCAGGAAGTTTTTAATGATATTAAATTCTCAATAATATCTACTTTCTTAGTATTTGATTCTGCGTATCAAAGCAACTTCCTCTATTTCTACATCTACTCGCTAGTGTAGCATTTTCCTCCTTTTGCAGCAGACACATGTAATTATGGTATTTTGCACCTACTTTTGTGGACCTAACCTATGCAGAAACCATTTGAAAGGGTTTATGCTTTTGAGTGATAACGTCCGGTTTAACACCCCCGCCGAACCATGGATATCTTTATCGGAGTTAGTTTTATTGTAAGCTTTTGGACTACACTTCCGGTTTGAAGAAGACTCCTCCTCTTCTCTCTTTCTTCTGTCAGTCAGGGTGGTCCCGATAAGGGCTCAGCTGCAATGTTTGCCCTCTTCTGACCAAAACGTTACAAGAAAGTAAAGCGAGCCTATAT
>NC_068995.1:55612880-55614756 GCF_001194135.2 Octopus bimaculoides | reverse complement strand
CACACGCACGCACACGCGCACACCCACACACACAGAGACACACAGACACACGCACACAAATACATATCGGACAGAACACACACAAACAACCCGCCTCGTATGCATATATTCATGGCTTGTTTCTTTAAGCATTTTATTCAGAAGTTTCTCATAGCACCGACCAATTTGTAATAAACTGTCGAGCATTCTCTCTGGGCAAATGCCTGGTTTAATCGAACGAAAGTGTACCTTGTGGTGTTCATGCCGTTTTAGTTACCCCAACACATATCCGTTTATATGTATATATATAATATATCCTTATATATATATGTATATACAATATATATGTGTGTACATATGCATACATACGTTCATGCCCTACACCCCCCCACACGCAAACATATATATATGAACGAATAAATGTATCACGTGTCGGTGCAGACAAATGAGGACCCAGCTGGTTGTAACCAAACCTTTAGTGAAAATCTATCCAGGTGTGAAGTGTTTGTTGGATATTGTGTTACCAACCTAGATACTCCTGTTTCTTGTTGTTTTCGCGCGTTTTCATTTAACGTTCATACATTTATTTCTGAGAAGTTGCTGAAAAAACGAAAGTGTCTGTTAGAGTTCGTTTTAAATCTTTATATTTTTATTTTTATTTTGCGGCTTTCCGGAAATCACAGAAAATATTTTTTGGTGTACCATATATGGAAAAATCATGAATTGTTGACTGACGCGAAGTAAAAAGGTTTTGAAAAAGTAGTGTTTAGATATTAAAAAATTCAAAAGCGCGTTGAAAACTATTTCTTATTTTGGTTTTTCATGAAACTCTTGTATAACGAAATCACGAATTCCATCTTAAATATTAGGATAGATTTTCTGATTCCTTAAATAATATTTTCAAAAATTTGCCACTAATTTTATACTTTTGTTGCACTGTGTGAAAAATACTTCTCTGAACAATAAATTCTATATGAAGTAAATACATTTTTATGAGCAAATGCTCGCACATACACAAATGTATGTTTATTTACATTATTTACAGGTTGATTTTGCTTTTCACCCTTTCAGATACCTGTAATAGTGCTCCTCAAAATTGCTGGCCCCTTAGCCAAAACGTGAAACCATCATTAAGCTGGAGTTTGGAACATAAACGGACAAGAATTTCGATGAGAACTTGTAATTTAGGCCACTTTAAAACAGAAAGTTCGTATCATAAAACTAGGTGGTGGTGGTGGTGGTGGTGGAGAGGGCGAATTAAGAAAAACGATGCATAATCAACAACAAACGTATAAACACAGGAATTTATTTCAATAAACTTACATTACTGTTTTATGAACGAAGGTGCGAGCCAAGCTGTAATGCCACTGTTGTAAGGCGTGCTTGTATTTTTTCAGTTATATCAAACAATCTTTAGCAAAACTTGTAACCGGGAAATTATGCAGGTGTTAACATTATAGCGACAAGAAATGCTTCCGTAGAGTCCATGCTTAAAATAATTCTCTTAAAATATTCTAGAGTCTTTAATGAAACTTGTTTCTCTTTTCAGGTTACTTGGAGTGCATTAGCAGTTCATGCGCAGATAAAGGAACCCAGTAGCTACGTAAGAAGCCTGTAAGTTGAAAAAGAATTCACAAGTCTGTCCATTTGTGATGTTTGAATTGTTACACGTTTCTTTAAAGACGTCTTTATTTTGTGCGGTCGAACGATATGAGGCAAAGTATAGGGATTCAACGAGTTGGGTTTGCGGGATTAAGTTGTCACGAACAAAACTGATCGGTCTACAGTTTCATTTTCCATACATGTGTAGTTTTGTCTGCTTAAATATCGATTTCGTGTTTTTCTTTCTGTGTGTGTGTGGGGGGGGAGAGGGGGAGAGAAAGAGAAGAGAGAGAGA
>NC_068995.1:55611439-55612870 GCF_001194135.2 Octopus bimaculoides | reverse complement strand
GGGGGGAGAGGGGGAGAGAAAGAGAAGAGAGAGAGAGAGAGAGAGAGAGAGAGAGAGAGAGAGAGAGAGAGAGAATGGACCCTAGTACATAACTGGTAGTTTAGCGATTATCGGAAGGAATCAACTGGAACCCTCGTCGTCGTAACTTACGGAGTGCCACAACTGTGTTTTTAGTAACATACCTAATTCCGTTGTTATGTGCTATCTATCTATCTATCTATCTATCTATATCTATCTATCTATCTATCTATCTATCTATCTATCTATCTATCTATCTATCTATCTATCTATCTATCTATCTATCCAATGTTGTAAACATTGTCGAACAAACATACTCAATGTATGTGTTTGGCTTGTTTGCCCCTGTGAAGTAATTTGGTTTCATCTCGTTTGAGAGGAATTGACACCAGTCCCTGAACTGTTCACAAAATGTTACTTGCTCGACGGAAACAAAGTCTAAGTTCATCAGTGATCAATTTAACATCTCGGTATCCGGTGTAAAGCACAGGACTTCTGAGTTCTTGTGACAGCATGAAAATAGTTTTCGCTTTTTAATTGCCGAGTCTGGAGAAAGGGGCAATGCTCATGGCCCTCGCAGGCCCTCACTTAAAGGTTCTTTGCTGCTCACACCCATAGCCAATTACAGACAACAACAACAATTTATACATCTAAGTAACCTTTTCTATTTCACATAGTTTCAATACTAACATTTTAGATATTTTCAAGCTCCAGTTTCTGTTATTTTATTTTACAATTATAATGGCAACGTCATTGACTCAGTATAAAAGTGACAAAATGTCTGATGTACTTTTGATGTAGCAAGGTTTTAATGATTGTATATAACATCTTGTACTACTACCAATCAATTATTTATCATTCACAATTTCTACGAATGGCTGCGCTATTCATAATTTATAATTTCATAGAATGGAAATTAAATGCATGGGCTTATTGATTAAGTTATCCTATAATTCTTATGTATGTGAGATTGTAGATGCATCAAGTACAGAATATTTTTGCATTGACAATAGTATTCTCTACTCGGGTTGATAAAACCTTAAATACGACATTAACCTCTCGGCGAAAGTCATGATTCTTAGCAGTCACTGCTGCAGTGAATAGCCATCAGCAATTCCGATTTGTCTTTGAAAACTAATAATTCCATGGACCGGAATCGCCCCTACACAGAGAATACCTTTATTTTTAGAATGCATTTTCGTATGTACAAGTGATATTTTAAAAGCAATGTTAAACTTCCAACGAGATTCTATCTTCCCCGCCCTCTCTCTTTCCCGCCCTCTCTCTTCCCCGCCCTCTCTCTTCCCCGCCCTCTCTCCTTTCTTCCTCTCAACACGTGGCTTTCGACTGGGTCTTATTGCATGTCACTTCGGACAGCTGCCTTCAACTATGCTCTGGGTCGATCAGCGTCTT
>NC_068995.1:55607837-55611022 GCF_001194135.2 Octopus bimaculoides | reverse complement strand
AAATTTAATACTTAACAAATATAAATTAGTCCAGGGGCGATAACTACGATATTTAGCACTATTAGGAAGGTAAATAGTAATGCATGGGAGATAACTCTGCATTTAGTCCATTTCCGTTTTAAAACTTTGATAAAATGGCGACCATACATTTTCTTGACAAGAGTATATTGGTCTAAACGCGCGCGCGCAGACACACACACTTGCACACCAGTTTGTGTGTTTAACCATTAAGAGAAAGAGATGATTTGGAAAGATTGAAAGAGAAAAAGAGTGAAAGAGAGAGAGAGAGAGAGAGAGAGAGAGAGAGAGAGAGGGGGCAAAGAGAAAGAAAGAGCAGGAGAGAGACATTGAGAGAGAATCATAGCGTAACTATACGATGTTAGGAGGAAATATGCTGGTAATATAACAGATGTAGTCTGAAGGCTTTGGTCGGCCCAATGCTAGAGTAGAAGACACGCAGTGGGACTGAACCCAGAACCACGTGGTTGAAAGCAAGCTTCTTACTACACAGACACTTAAGTATGTACATTTGAAAGCATTTATCGGCTTTTATCTTCTTTGATGAATGATTTGTACATATTTTCTCGTATTTTAATTAATTTCCCACTTTAGTATTGATGCTTTTAAAAAAGAAAATATGCTTTCAAGATTAAATACATTCGCTAAGGTTGAAGTATTGTAAAGTACGCACGCCTCCCCCACCAAGAAAATAAGTGAAGTCGAAAAAACGTGACCAGAAACGACGTATGTTGAGGTATGCTGTATTTGCAAACGTAAATGGTTTCGTTAAAATTTTTGTAAGCAAGGGGGATAACTCTCAGGGGAAATAACTATGGTACGTTACGGATAACATTATTTATTTATCTGCAGCGCGATATTTTCTTGGATAGGTGAAGACTCTGACATTGTTTTCCATGGGAGGCAGATGACTTCATGCCTTTTGTCAAGAACTTGATTGATTTCAATTGTGGAGAAGTGATGCAGATGGATAGAGTAGATTTTGGATAACTTTACAAAAACAACCAGGATACTTAAAAACCACTTCTATTCTATAAAATAAATATCACTTATCCAGTAAAAAGATATTGACTGCTGTTGAAACCAATTATACTATAAAACACACATATCTAACATCAGAATATTTATTCGCAAAAATCAACATTTTATGTTAGTGTTTGTCCTGCGATTCATGCAAAGTAGAGAGTCGCCTCCCCTGCATCTGTTTTGGGCAGTTGACTAAACATGCACGAGCCGACTACCAAACGCACACACACACACACACACACACACAAACACACACACACGCGCGCGCGCGCGCGCACGCACGCACATACATACATACATACATACATACATACATACATACAAACATACATACATACATACATACATACTTACATACATACACAGCATGTTTGAAAAGAAGGCGAGATACTTGCAACACACCTGGACCATCGGTCAAGGTGTGTTGGATACCTGAATTCTGAAAAGGATAAATGCGCGGATTATCCGAAATGTTTGCTCTGTGGGTCACATCCAGGCCTTTGGCCGTCTATATGGCTCCTTGAACAAAAGTCAACAGGAGCTACACAAACACCAACTAATTACTGAAACAGTTACATATATATTATACTAATTACAATACAATTGTTCACAGAACACGTCGGCCTTTGAAATCTAATTTGCCACGACTAATTAACCTAGTTATTTCGCTGTTTATTTTGTAGTAGAGTGTGTTATGCTGTTTGCCATTAGTCTAGATTTTACTTGGAGATGCAAAATGACCCAGTGATTAAGGTGTTGGGGATATTGATTCTTGTGTCGTGAGTTCGTTTTCATCTGTAGTCAATAACGGGCCTCGACGTGGTCACTCGAAAGTTCTAGAAGCAATTGTCATATTCCTCACATTTTTTTGTTTTGGACAATTGGCTTTTACATTATATAATCTGGAATACACTAGGTTTGAGAAACAGATTAGAAGGTTATGGGTAGGCTGTCTTTGATCGTAGACCGATAATCGGTGGTGATTTGGTTAGAAAAAATCCCCTGCCACGGTCGACCATCGACGCCAAGAAGAACTGCTACGGGTCACTTTACCTCAAAGTGTGTATGCATGTGACCGGGGATCACATGTAAACGTGTGTTCTCATTGAAACTCCGAATACAAACTACTTGTTGGTCGGAGCCGTCTATAACAGCAACAGCGAAGGAAACGAAACAACTAACCATACAATCTGTCCTGAGTTGTGGAAACATTATCTGATATTTCTAAGGTCATTGACCACCAAAACAATCGATCCAAAAGAAGATAGAGGGACCAGAATATCTTAGGGCTTTTCATTTTGGTATACGCCACTGTTGTTCTTTTTTATGACGATGCTGATGGTGAAAGTGAAGGTGATGATGATGATGAAGATGATGATGATGATGATGATGACGACGATGATGATGATGATGATGATGGTGATGATGATGATGATGATGATGATGATGATGATGATGATGATGATGATAGCGGTACTTGTTCGATGATGACGTTGATGCAAAAGCATGAAATCCAGCAAACGAGTGAAAGAGAAATAATCAGAAAGGACAGGTGGACGAGACGGTGGCAGCCTTTAAAGATGAACTCGGCTTTGCTATTTTATCGCCGCATGTTTTTTTCACCGACTCTCACCAGTGTGAAAGGTTAAGCTGACCTTGGCGCAAATCGAACGGGCAAAAACGAGTGGATGAACGAAATAACGTCAATAACCTCTACACTGTTCCTCCATGTTGTTTTCTGATGACATTGTTCAATGAGAAGCAGCCATTGTCACAACCGCAACAGCTGTCATTCTTGAGCTTACTATCACTGCTTTGTTAGATTCTCTAGACACCCCCACGCAGACATACATACATACATACATACATGCATACACTTACACACATAACTACATACACACTTACATACCCACGTACGTATACGTATAAATATGAATATTTAGACAATGACACACGCACATATACTCACACACATATATTGATATAAACAGATTCTTATGTTTATACATACACACTGACTCCGCATATAGATATATACATATTACAAGTATATATTCAGATATCACACTCTCTCTTTCTCTCTCACTCACTCTTTTTCTCTCTCAATGTATATATATCAGTATATATATATATATATATAT
>NC_068995.1:55601110-55607368 GCF_001194135.2 Octopus bimaculoides | reverse complement strand
ATTCAAGTCTGCGCTGCAACTGATTCGTTTTGCGCGGAAATCACACGCTATTATTTATACTTATCACCTTCAACATCCAGCATTTTACATATATATATATATATATATATATATATATATGCATGTATGTGTGTGTGTGCGTATGTGCGCGCGCGCGAGTGTCTGTGCTTTATACATTTTATACTGATTGGGGATCTTAGCATATTCAAAAAGTCTGATTGAATAAACCTCAGCAGGCGTCACTTAAGGATCTACACATCCCATACGTTGGACAAATTCACGTTTACTTTTGAATACTTTTGGCCATAACTGTTTGTTGCTAACAACTTCATAATTTAACACACCTTATATTAACGCTTGAATTTATACATACATGCGTGCATGCATACATGTATAAACATACAGACACAGATATGTGTGTTTGTGTGTATGTATGCATTCAGTGCGTATGGGGGTGGATGTATTGCAGCTGTTGCATATTTTCTCTTTACCTCCCCAAATCAGTTTATCTATCTATCTATCTATCTATCTATCTATCTATCTATCTATCTATCTATCTATCCACCCACCTACCTACTTACTTACGTAAGCACCCACTGAACCTATCGACCAAGCTACAAACACACCAACTGTTCACGGCAATCCTCTCTGTTTGTGTTTAGTAGCGGTCCTGAAACCTTTTTGGCACCACGTACTGTTTTCGGACAAAACAATTCTCCACGCACAAGGGAATCAATCGCATAGCAAAACGTAATGATGTGCACAGGATATAATTTAATTATTACATATATAATACAAACACACATGATGATGGCCGTCCACTCGTGACCGAGGAAGACCATTGCTGTCCTTCAGGAACATTATGCGCTCTAAGATTAACTTATATTTTGCATTTGTGGCTCCGTTGGTGGCTAATGAGCCCTGCTCTTGATAAGCATACAAGACTGCAAACATTGCAGACCAAGCTTTCCCCATTCACTATACTAGCCGTGCGCTTTCGCGCAGCTCGCTTAAGTTCTTCATGCTGGATACGTGCTCTCTGAAAGGTGTCGATCCCGTCCTTAACCTGCTTCCTCCATCCGTGGCGATGACAGGCATTGTTTTCCCAGTCAGTGTCCTGCATATCACAGGCCTTTAATGAGGACTTGGTTGATATTTACTGTTTGTTGATTGCAAACGCATACCCTTCAAAGTGGGAGGTAGCAATCGGGTTATTGGTCCTTGATAGACTGCTTTAACAATCAATGTTACTATCATCTCCGAACTTTCTACTAACACATCCATGCATAGTCTTCTGCTCATATAGGCTCATCCTTTCATCTGATGATATGTTGCGGTAGAGTCATGCGGCTTCTTTGGGCATGTATGTATGTACGTACGTACGTACGTACGTATGTATGTATGTATGTATGTATGTATGATGCGAAATCACTTTACAGACTGCAATATTCAATAAAATAGCAATAGAATGTGTGTATGTATGTGTGCGTGCATGCGTGCGCGTGTGTTTGCGCGTGAGCGTGTGTTGAAGATGTTGGTAGTCATCTGGAAATGCCACTTGGAAAAATGCTACATAGAAGGCCTCCACAACGATGGGAAGACTATTTAGTTAAATGGTTTGGGCCAAAATGGAAAAGAAAAATTTGGAAGTGCACTGTGACCAGCGGTGTATAACAACACGCGAAGTTTCTTCAATATTAGTGTTAATGATGTAAAATGGACGCATCGGTGAAGGTACACCGTATATTCATCACTGGTAAATATTTCGAAAAAAAAAAACCGATACAACATTGATTGATAAATTAATCGTTAAGACTATAGACATTGTTGGTCAATTCATGGCCAAACTTTTTAACCCCGGAGCAATTACAGTGCTAAACGCTACTTAAAGATTTTATTCACATCACATTTTCTAACAATAAAGAAAACAAATTTAAAAATAAATTTCATCCTACGATTCGAAAAATGTACAGAAATCTTCGAAAAAAAAAATACAAAGAAAGGTTAAGAACCAAAAAGGAAACAAATAAAAAGTAAATAAAAAATAAATTCAAATCATTTAGAGAGAGTGAAGAAATTGGGAAACGCAAAAAGGAATACAAACAGATGCAGTAAGAATTAAGCACATTGTCATTGAATATGAAAATTGTACAATAATGGATTATCTAAGAACAATTCCGAATAATTCGTCATTATAGAATTATTTTCTTGTTTTTTATTTGCAATGTTTTAAAGATAGATTTTTTATCTTTTTGAAAATCTAGTTATCTAAAAAAAATTTATTTATTTTATTTTTCTTGAGTAAATATTTTAATAAGTTCTTTTTTCTTTTTTAATTTAATATCTTTTGTCGTTTTTCATTGTTAATGAAATGCGATTTATTTATTTATTTATTCTGCGAATAAGATCATTAGATAAAGTCTAGCGATGCATTTATTCTGTGGATAAATAAAAACAACAAAATCATGATGTTGTATTGGCTCAGGTTTAATTAGCTTGCGACGAAATTGCCAGCCGATAAAAATGTCATGTTCTATACTGCGACGTAATTATACGCGACGAATTCACCGAGCAGCACTTCCTACCTACCTGCCTACCTACCTACCTACCTACTTATTTATCTATCCATCCATCCATCCATCCATCCATGCATCCATCCGTCCATCCATCCATCCATCCATCCATCCATCTGTCTATCTATTTGTCTGTCTGTCTGACTGTCTGTCCGTATGCCTCCCCCCTTTCCGTCTTTTGCTTCTCCAGATAGATATAAACACATCTGTATCGGTTTCTCTGATTTTCTTCCGTTTCACCTCTTACTCGTCTTAGACTCTCATACTCTCTTTTCACTCTCACTCTCCCTTTCCTTGACTCTCTCTCTCTCTCTCTCTCTCTGTCTCTCTCTCTGTCTCTCTCTCTCTGTCTCTCTCTCTCTGTCTCTCTCTCTCTCTGTCTCTCTCTCTCTCTCTCTCTCTCTCTCCCTCCCTCACTCTCTTTTTCTATTCCACCTCACCACTGTCTGAGGTGACCGAATGACTAGGAATTAGGTTGGCCGTCACTCTGTAGAAAATACTGATTACTGATTACTGATTACTGTTGAATTAATTGCTGCAGTCTGACCTCGTCATTGTCGTTCTTTATCGTCGTTGTTGACACTGTCTTCATCATCATCATCATCATCATCATCATCATCATCATCATCACCTATGTTCATTGTAATTGTTTAAAAGCATTCATTAGAGGAGATGTAGGTGGCGCCAATGACCTTTTCCTATGCCTCCGTGATTGCTAGGAGGAAGCTTTCCTCGTCACAACGGAAACGCCAGCCGAAATCTTACATCAGAGTGGATTTGGCTAAAGACATCGAAGGGAGTGGGTTTTCAACCGGATCAACTCTTGAATCGTCCCCCTTCTTCTTATCTTCCTCATAATCCTTCTCCTTTCACACTTCTTTCTTCTCCTCATTGTCCTCACTTTCATCTTTCTTATATCGTTGGTTCTTTGCAGTTAGGTTTGAATCCGGAACATAGGGGTACTGTCTCAATCATATCTTCATCGTTCCACCATATTATTAATTACTTTTAACTAAGTCCTGGTCCTAAGCATTGAAGTATTGTTGGCTTAAACTAATAAACTGATTGATCCTAGCATATCGTTGGTCCTTGTTAATAACCTCTTACCGTTCGTGGCGGTAAGATAAATGTAAAATAAATCTTCTGATTAATTTTATATTTATCCAACCTCATCCTGTTTAGATTCAAAATCAGGAGATTAAGGAACTGAACTAGTTTAAAGAAAACGATTTTGATAAGTGTTTCGATGAGAGGAAAGTTTGAGTTCGAATCCTCTGAATTGGAAAAAGGGTTACTTGAAATCAACGTATTTCTCCATGGAATCCCATTTTCAAGCATCAGTTTTCACTAGAGCCTAAGTGACATGTAGTTTAGTGAAACAGATTTAAGTTTAATTTGAAAACGCGTTATGATTTAATTTGAGACTCTACATCTTATTCTAAGTAAGTAGAATGTCAGTAATTAAGTAAGAATACATTATTGCTAATTAGATTATACATAATTTCTCTTTGGAGAAATAAAATCGGAAAATGATTCAGATATCATCTGAAATTATTATGATGTGGGTAAGAACTGTAAAGTTAAACATAAAACTTCTTAAAATCTCCAGGTGACGGTCACAGAATAAGAGGTGGTTTTCTTGAAAAGTCAAGTTGACTACACAGATTTACGTTCCATTGTCGGCATTGTTGTGTCAATTAATTCTTTAGTTATTAGATAAAGCATGCATATTTGCAAAACCACACCATCTCTCCTAAAGTCAATAAGGTATCGTCCATAAAATAGCAAGAAAAAAAAAAACAAAAACAAAAAAAAAGCAAAAAAAACAGAATCCAATATTCTAAAACGGAAGATTCTATTAAACGAACTATTTATAAATGAATTATTCAGTACAGCATTCGAAACTCTTCACTAACCTTCCTTTCTAATCTTATAATATACGTCATACCTGAAGTTGAGTTAGTTGGTTCTTAAATGCATCTGTCATGCATGAAAATTTATTCAGACAGTTCTCTTAATATGAAGGTAGAACCGAATTCCGAATTCGCAGACATTAGCTCGTACTACTGGGGGTCAATTAGAAGAGGAGTTATGCATGGTACATAGCTGAGCAGTCTTGTTGGTATGTCCTGACACTGTAATTAACTAAATAGCAGTTGGCCTCTCACCGAAGAAGGACTATCATGGTGTGGTGACAGCGTCAGCTCTACTGGCAACCACGTGGCTGCAGTTTCAGTTCCACTTTTAGGTTATCCTGGGCAAATAACTTTTTCGACACTCACGGCGCCCTTAATTGTTTGCGAGTGAATTTGGTTGATGGAAACTGTGTAGAAGCCCGTCGTGCTTAAGTGTGCATTTTTGTGGCTTATCAACATCACATAAATGAGTCGAATCAGACATGAACGAGAGCTAAAGGCGTTTGGGGTGAGTTGTCTCACCTGTCTATGACCTTCAGGTGTTTTAATCCCCGGCGCTTTCAGAGAGTCATCAGGGGTGAACGCTACATGCAGCCTACTGATGAACAAGAGAAGAACATACATTGAGTATGTGTGGCCGATAATGCTTACATCTCTAGCGCTGCTTCTAATTCACATTTGAATATATATGTATCTCACAAGATTGCGTAATCGACCAGACTATTGGATGTTATACATCGCTGGTTACAATGCACTTTGTATCGTTTTAGCTTTCGATTGACGCCCCTCCTCCGATGGTGAAGCGACCAGGGCAATGTCACCTTTGATCGGGAGGCTAGTCCGTCGCAGGGTTGCCTTTTCACAACTGAATGCAGAGGAACAAATTGAAATGAAGTGTTTTGCTCAAGAGCACAATACACCACCAGGCCCAGAAATCGAACCCATGTTTTCTAGATTGTGAGTGCTTCACTAGAACAACTAGGCCATGATCTTTCACACACACATAGATTCATACTAGCCCGAGAACTAAGGCAGGTATTAAGTGTATGTAGCAACAGATGTAATTTGAGATTGAATTCATATAATGTTTCTCTTGGTAACGTTATCCTTAAAAATTCATTGAATAAAGATTTTTATAATTCGAATTTATATTAAATTTAATGTAAATATATTTAAACAGTTATTTCAATTTAAACGCAATGGTTTTTTTTCTTTCTTTATTTCTATATTCCGTTTTACCTCATAAAAATACCACTGACGTCATAACTCCAACATAGTTCATGTCACGTTAATCTTTCGATCTGCGCGTACGTGTCTGTTTGCGTGTGTGTGTATGTGTGTGTGTATGAGAAGGCGCATAGCTTAGTGGTTAAAGCGTTGGGCTCACAATCATGAGGTAGTGAGTTCGATTCCCAGACTGGGCTCGGTGTAGTGTTCTTAAGAAAGACACTTTATTTCACGTTGCTCTAGTTCACTCAGCTCTAGAAATGTGTTGCGATGTCACTGGTGCCAAGCTGTGTTGACCCCTTTGACTTTCCCTTGGATAACATTGGTGGCGTGGAGAGGGGAGGCTGGTATGCATGGGCGACTGCTGGTCTTTCGTAAACAACCTTGCCCGGATTTGTGCCTCTGAGGGGAGCTTTCTAGGTGCAATCCCATGGTCATTCATGACCAAAGGAGGTCTTTTATTTATATAGATGAATGTACACGAACCGTCAGGTTAAGGGGACATAAACACACCAGCATCGGTTGTCAGGTGATGGTGGGGG
>NC_068995.1:55599449-55600249 GCF_001194135.2 Octopus bimaculoides | reverse complement strand
ATAAACACGATATCTCCCCTCAAACAGCAAAATACTCAATTTCGTTCGTTTTTATCCGACTATATCGCAAGCAAGTCTAGTGAAAGGGGAATGAATGGCGTAAGGGTTGAAAATAATAACGATAATAGCATATAGCAACAACGACAGGAACAAGACCATCAGCGATAGCTGCAATAATGGTATGGATTATGAACATTTGACAAGTTTGCCCGAGTCGCATAAGGTAAATACTGTCCACCACCACCACCACCACTACTACTACTACTACTACTACTACTACTACTACTACTACTACTACTACTACTACTACTACTACTACTACTACAAATAGTAATAATAATAATCGATAGCATTATCATTATAATTTTACTGAGTTCAAATCTCACCGCAGCCGCCTGTGTAGTTAAGAAGCTCCTTTTGCATCCACGTGTGTGAAGCCTTGGGCAAGTGTCTTCTACCATAGTCACCACCCCCGGGCTGACGAATGTTCTGCGAATGAATTTGGTAAATGGGAAATGTGTGGAATCCCATAATAGATCGCTAGCCACTTTTCTAAACCTTTTCTATTTTCTCTCCGTTTATTTCTTCGTTCCTTTCCCTCGAAGAGCGTAGGCTCAAAACGTAGAAGACATTTTCACTTCCCGATCGTTAAACTAAGACATCTGTTTGTTGTTTACACACCCGTCTTCGTCTTTTTTTTTTTTTTTTGTAAATTCTCACTATATATAACGTGTTTGTGTTTGCCAATACCAGCCCTTGACAACCGTTGTTGATTTGGTTACGTTCCTGTTACTTAAGCA
>NC_068995.1:55597834-55599439 GCF_001194135.2 Octopus bimaculoides | reverse complement strand
ATATATATATATATATATATACATATATATATATACGTATATATAGCCAAAAACATGTAAATTTCATTTGAAATATTAATTCAAGTAGATTACGAGTAAATTTGAGAGAAATTCACGCACACATACGTATACACATACACACATTCTCCCACCCCTTTCTCTCCCTCTCACACGTATATTCTTGAATATATTTGACTATGATACTAACAGGAACAGAAGTTCTTGAGCGAACTCAATAAATTGTAAACGAATGCAGACATGTTTAAGAGAAAATATTTTCAATGGAATTGTTTGTCGAAATTGCTGGAATGATTGCTATTAATTATGGATATTCTCTCTTTTGTTAATTCTGTTTAGTTTCTATGAAGGTGAACGGATTATAATTAGGCAGGGAGTGGAATGTATAAGACTTAGCTATTATAAGAACAAATACGATAACAATAGCAAGTATTTGACCTAATTTTCAAGATTTACAATTAAATACATATTCAATTAATTCTGTTGTGTCGCAGAAGGTGTATCAGATCTTAGCTAGCTAGGGACATTTGCATTCAATCACTTAAAGAGCCAATTTGAGAATAAAACCACTCTAACAATATTGCATTCGTCTTTGCAAAGGATATTGATGACCTAGTGTGCAATTACTAAGGTGAAAAGTTTCATTGAAAGAAATGGTAAGGGTTAGATACCTTAAATATACCTCATAGCGAACGGCTAACTAGGGCGATCTAAAGCAAACAACTGCCATGGACAAGTAATGCGATCTAATTTATATGCTCCATCTTTACGAACCAATGATATTTGTCGAGATTTTGTTAATTTTATTTAGGAAATATGTCTTCTAATCAAACGTCGGAAATTTACCTTGATTGAATAAAGTAACACGTTTAATATTAATATAGCTTAATTCTATTTATATTGTGTTGTAAGAATTTTAGAGAAATAGTTATGGCTGTAGAATTAGCACTTCTATCCAAGTTCAGGCCCTAACTTTTTATATGACAAGCATCGTTGCGTAAATGGTAATGTTCCGGGTTCTGCGTTCTTAGGTTCGATTCGAGGTCCTGGGTATTTCACTTATATGGATCATGTACCTAGGAAAGCTATGAACATCAAAAGTTTCATTTCTCTCACTCCCTAATGTCCATAGGTTTCATCATCTGTTGGACAGTTTAGCTTAATGGTAAAGTACTTGACGCGTAATCACAAGGATGTGAGTTCGAGTCTCATGGCTGGCTGCCGACAAATTTTTCTGAAAAATATGGATAGTTTTCCTGTTCATGCTATGCTATTAGCACTATCTTGCTTTTGAGAATAAAATTATTTCCTAATCTTTCAATACATCTCAATGCTTCTAAAGCAAACTTTGTTGACTTTCAACGTAAATTGAATTTAACATACATACATACATACATATATATATATATATATATATACGTATATATATATATATATACACACATAGATATATATATATACATATATATACATAATATATACATATACATATATATATACATATATATGTTATATATATATATACATACACATATACATACATATATATACACATATATACATTGTATATATACATACACGCATACA
>NC_068995.1:55593279-55597824 GCF_001194135.2 Octopus bimaculoides | reverse complement strand
ACACACATATATATATATATATATATATATATATACATACATGCATACATGCACATCTACATATACTTACACACACACACACACACATGTACATACATATATACAGTTATGAAAGGTTAAACAATTGATGCTTTTAGTTTCATCGATGCTTAGAATAAATACATATCATTGATATTTATTTCAGCCTTTTAGAAATGTGTAAAAAACAAACAAACAAACAAACAAACAAACAAACAAGAGGAACACCTATTTTATCTTTAAAGCAATTCCTTCTTTCTCTTACGTATTTATTTTGTGATCAGTGATGAGTATCTTTCTAGGATAGAAAAAAGAAATAGCAAACAATATAAGGAAACCGAGAAAAGTGATTTCAAGTTACACTTGAAATTAAACGTTTAAAAACCTACTTTTCGAAAACAAATGTGCTTTTTTCTTTTAATATTTTCTCTTTGAATATCATGTTATGTGCACTGATGGAAATGCACCAACGAATCTTTGTAATCCAATCAATTTTTGAACATGGTTATTTACCTTTGTTGAGTGTCGAATACATATATATTCCGCTCTGTTGTTAAATATATGATTTTTCGTTCGCCTTTAAACGAAATTGCCTACTCAGATCGTCGCCTAATGGTTTTATTCCTGATGCTAAGCAGATGGAGTTGGCTATCTATGCACTTAGGCATTTATTAATTAATTCAATATCTGTGTCATGTTTTATTAAGGTAATCCTTTTATTCCAATGCTTCGAAGTCCACCATGTTTAAATCTGAACATTAGGCCTTTGAAATCTTGAAATGTTAAATAGCTGGAATGCATTAGCGATAGATTAAACTTAATAGAAGTTCTTTGATTACTGACTTCAGAGAAAGTTTCAGCAAATATTCCCATTAACGTCGAACTTGAAACTAGAGCTAGAAATAATAATTATTGTACGCTTATCGGTTATTTTATTTATAAAGGTCACTCACATGACTGGCTGATGGTGCTCTAAATTTGCTTTATTCATATTCGTAGCAAATGTTATGATAATATGAACATCTCTTTTCTTGAACTATACTTAAACTTCACTGACTAAACGCTGTTTAACCTTACTACATACAAATAAGGTTATTTTTATTTTACTTTTCAATTCGGAGCGATGGCCATATCTTTAGCAGGCACTCCCACACAGATAACATCAAGGTGATTGATGTCCAGTTTGAATTTATTCTGGTCGGTGCTGATAGGAAAACGTGGAGAGAGAGGTAGTTTCAAAGCATTCATTATCCACGAACAGTCTAAGCGAAGTGTTTAGAATACATCTTCAAAAGAAGATGATATAACAACGGAATGGTAATTTAATCGTAGTTTCAAGGTTAATGTGGTACACAGCTTGCTATTTCAGAAGTGCAAATACATTTTTTTGGCATTGGGGAGAGATCTGGGCAGAATTGAACGAGCTGGAAGAGTGATTTTTGGTGAGCGCCGGCAAAAACGGGGGCAAGTCTATGACCGTTTTTAGTGTCTCCGAGTATGGGGAGAGAGTCGGAAGTTTCCTTCAAACTGAAGAACTGGCTGTGAATGCTTGCATCCGAGTAAACTCCGCTAAACGATCCATGAGTCAGCTGGTAATGTCAAACTGTGATCCTGAGTAAGAATGCGTTCAAAAGATGTCAATCTGACCTCAGTACTTATTTGTTTAAAGCCTGATACTTATATTCCTTTGTGGAGCCGCTCAGTTACTGAGGTAAACAAACCAACACCGGTTGTCAAGCGGTGATGGGAGACAAACATATTCACACACATACATGTGCCAATATATATATATGTATATATACACACGCACACACATGGTTGGCCAAAAGACAGCCGACAGTAAATCAGAGTTCCATAAATACTATCTGTAATTCCGTATTGACTCGAATGGAAAAAATGTGTTGGTCAAGAACGACTTCAGTTTGAACAATTTTCATGATGTTTCATATTTAGATGCTTTTATTAAATTCATTCAGTTGTTGAACATAAATCAAACTTGGAATGACATGGCTTTGATTTACTATCGGGTCACTTTTAGCCAAACCTAGAGAGAGAGAGAGAGAGAGAGAGAGAGAGACTGAGAAAGAGAGAGCGAGAGAGAGAACGGGCTTTCCGTCTACAAAATCCACTGAGAAGGCTTGAGTCAGTCCGAGGCTATAGTAAAAAGAACAAGCTTGTACAAGAGGCTGCACAGTGAGACCGAACCCAATACGGCTTGGTTGGGAAGCAAGCCGCTTAACCGTACAGCCATGCCTGTGCAGGTATAAATGCATTAAAAAATACAAATAAAAACACAAAAAAAATGAAACATTATTTCAGTAAATTAGTGCCTTATCATCTTTCGTATTCATATAAATTCATTAATTTTGATACGAATCTTCAATTCTTGACACATTTATCTTTCCCTTCACATCCTTCTCTCTTTCTCTCTTTCTTTTCTTCTGCTTTATCCTTATCTCTCTACCTTTGTATGCTGGAGAATACGGATAAGCATAGCTTCACACGCGCTCGTGTACAAAGAGCGAATTTTTGACGGTAGAATATATTTGAAAGTTCTAGAAGTGCTACAGGTTCGCTTAAGTATAATTTGGAACAGCTGTGTCCCTGTTAGCTTCAATTAATATCTGTATCACGTTTAAAACACCCATGATACAACTGATCGATACATACAAACATATATATATATGCTTATAGCCAAACAACACACGCGCATATACACACATGTACATTTACATGTATAATATTCATATACATACATACACGCACGTGTGTGTGTGTGTGTATATACACCCAAAATACACGCAATAATTTACATATACGCACATACATATATCTGTCTATATATGTTTGTATATGTGAATATATTCATCTACCTATATATAAATATCGATGTTACCTCCATACAACTAAATGGGAAGATGTAATGAACTCAGAGTGCCTTTATGTGGCCGATGGGGGCCACTTGTTCACGATACGCATTCTGTTTGAGTAGCTGTATCACTCCGTAACATACATGAGATTTAAATTTCTTTATCATCCCATTTTACCTTCTTATTAGATCTTATACGATTATAATCTTTTCTACTCTAGGCACAAGGCTCGAAATTTCCGGGGAGAGGGTCAGTCGATTAGCTCGACCCCAGTACACAACTGGTACTTAGTTTATCGACCCTGAAAGGATGAAAGGCAAAGTCGACCTCGGCGGAATTTGAACTCAGAACGTATAAATAGAAGGAAATACCGCTAAGCATTTCGCCCGGCGTGCTACCGTTTCTGCCAGCTCATAATACTTTCACTATGGAATGGCTGGTTGTTCAGTAGATGCAATCCATTTGGCTTTCCGTATAACAACAATTACTGTATTTATTCATTCACTTGCTTCAGTCATTGGACTGCGTCCATGCTGAGGCACCGTCTTGAGGCGGTGGACACTGATTTAATAAATAATAAAAAGGCAGAATAGCCCTAGCTGAAATTCTCTTTGATCGTAAATCTGCTCAGTCGGAGATGATGTGAGGTTTATCACCGTCTTGGTCAGAACATACGAGAAGAAAACAATCGCTTATGGTTAATCCATAAGGCTGGTTTCCCGGTTTCTCTGGAGTATATACTCCTCTTTGGACGGGACACGGTTCCGTCGCAGGATTATTCATTTTTATCACCTGAGTGGACTAGAGCAACGTGAAATTAATCGTTTCGTTCAAGAACACACTACGCATCACCTGGTCCAGGAATCGAAACCACAATCTTACAATCAGCCCAACGCCCTAACCACTAAGCCATGTACCTCCACTTTAGATGATTATTCCATTGCTTAAAGGCAGAGGGAGTGGGCCACGAGCTAACGAGAGAGCTTCTATATTTTTTATTAGATGGACTTGCTAAACATAGCAGAGATATGTCGTTTAAATCACATACTACCGCTTCAAAAAGACGGACATTTTATGATGTATATTTAGATATAATGTCTCTGAAAATAAGACGTGTTGATCAGGACTGGAACGTCTTTCATCATACCTAATCTGTTCAGTTCGGATTGACCTGGGGTTTACTCCCCAACACCAACAACAACTGCAATAACAACAACGAAACATATGTAATATAATGACGAATATTAATCAATAAAAACAACTCCAAACAACAAAAATGATATAAAGTATTTTAGTATGATTTAAAAAAAAATTTAATTAATTAAGACCTTTGTGAAGACAAATTAACTTGATTAACACACGTCATGGAATGTACTCTGCAAAACAGAAGCAACCAATTGGCGGTCAAATCAGATTTGTTTATTTTATATTATTTTATTCCAGTCAATCCTTAAGAGCTTACCAACGTCCTCTATGGAAATTACTTACCAGCTCGAAGTGGTGTAGAAATTCTTGTACCAAATCAACACCGATTACTTTACAATCAAAGCAAGCATTAGTAAATTAACTAGCTGATTAATGAGCAGTTAGGGCACATTTTAGATTTTTTAAGTGTTTTTATTTAAATGTTTATATATATATATATATATATATATAT
>NC_068995.1:55584572-55592982 GCF_001194135.2 Octopus bimaculoides | reverse complement strand
CTTATTTTCTTTTTCTCTTTCATATCCAGGTGGTTGCCATAAGAAGCGAAAAGAGAAAGGAAAGAATAAGAAAGAGAAGACACAAGAAGGCAACTGAAAAGAGTCACAGCTAAAAGAATACGTATATCCGCCTCCAACCATACACTCAGGTCAATTTGTATTTGTTGGTCTCAGGATTGTGGCAGCTATCACGACCTACTCTGTCTTCTTTCTCCCCCTTTTCTCTCTTCCACACACACACACACACACACTCTCTCTCTTTATTCACTCTTCTCTGTCCTCCTCCTTCTCTCTCTCACTGTTCTCATATTTAAGAGCAGAGAAAAACAAACAACAAAAATACTCCCTGACTCCCAACCTCAGAAAAATTATTCCGTTTCCGAAATTGATATTATACCAGAGAGATAGAAAAATAAAACAGGGTGAGAAAGAGAAGCAGAAGAGATAAGAAGAGAACGTGAAAGAGAGAAAGAGAAAGAAAAAGAGAGAGTGAGAGAGAGAGAGAGAGAGAGAGAGAGAGAGAGAGAGAGAGAGAGAGAGAAAGGGGGTTAAAAGAGTGAGTATGTGTGTGAAAAAGAAGAATTACTAAGAGTTACGACAAGAGAAAAAGAAAAACATCTGCAAAATAAGGAAACAAACATACCAAAAATAAAAGCACAACTGCAACAACCGTAGGAGGAAGAGGAAGAGTAGCAGTTAGAGTAGAAATAACAAGAACAATAAGAACAACAATCGTAATAACAGCACCATCATCACTACCATCATTACTGTTGGTTCCAGAAATTGCAAAGTATTCGAAAAGTGAATCACAGATGTATTTATAGAAGCATGAGTGTACGTACGTGCAGATGTAGGCGTGTGCGTATGTATTGTGTGTAAGTATACATGTGTGTGTATGTGTTGTTATGCGTGAGTGCACTGTTTGTGTGAGACTAAAATTGAACAGAGTCGTCGAGAAAATCACAGAGCAAAACAACCAACAAAACTTGCGAAAAGTGTTCATTTAGTACGGAATCGATTTGATGCTATTTACATTATCTCATTATTATTATTATAATTATTGTTGCTGCCATACAGAAAGAAAACTAAAAATAAAAACACACATCAACACAAATAAGCAAAGGAATTTAGAAGAAGAAAACATTTTGAACGGCACAAAGCAATTTAAAATACCCAAACGAAACCAAATTGGAATTTGGTCAAGTTTCTGGAGCAAGGAGAAGAAAATTTTCTTAGTCTTCCTCGTTAATTCTTGTTAATGTTGGAGACCAGACGAGGCATTTGGAGAGAATGGGGTCTACATAGCTGTTTTAATAGTTCAAAGAAACATACAAGCGAGAAAAATCCAAAGGTGAACTTGAAGAAAAGAAAATAAGAGAAGAAACCAATTATTAAATCGAATATACATATATGGATATGTATACAAATATAAATAAGATATAAATATATCTTATAAATACAAATTTATACTTACGTGCAAACACACATATATTTATAATATATATACTTATATATATAAAAATATATTCATGCACATGTACATATTTATTCATATACACACATATTGAGGCCTAAATATATATGAATAATTCCATATATTTAAAAGCATAAAGATATTTTAAGCCCCAAAAATTCAAAGATTTTTGCAAGGGAGAATTTAAGCTTTAAAATATTCTTACGTCGGACTTCACCCCCGTGTATATTAATATGTATATGTCTGTTATAAGTACATGCCTTTGTAAATAACTATAAATATTGAAAAAAAAAAAAGGTGTAAATGCATGCACATAAAACTTGACAGAGAATCAAATTGTTTCTATTATATTTGCAAGAAGACAAAGTTGCAGTGTGACATCAATAACTTTTTATCTACATCGTTGTTGGAATCAAGCATATTTTATGAAATATATAAAATAAATTCGTGAACCATCAAAACATACAAAAACAATAGCAAAAGCAACAAAAATTAACGCTCAGAGAAAACAGGGACGTTTAAAAAGCTTATGAGTACTGTCAATGAACTTGATAACAAATGAAAGAAAATAAACTGCGATAAGACACATATAATTAACAAAATATAAGAAAGTAATAAAGTTCGAGAAAGCAACCACAACAAGGTACTGTCACCTTACAAGTAAAACAGGATCAAAACCCTTTCCATTGACCTTCCGGTTTACAGTTTAGTCACTGTTCTGTCAGTTCTAGAACAGAAAAAATACTTGGTTATAGATATCTGTATAAATTTATATGTATATATTTATACATATATCTAGATATATGTTCAATCATTCTCGATTTGGTTTCCTCAACGGATTATATACGTAACAATACGGACATCACTTTGTTTAGCAGCAGGAATAACAACTGAAGGATATATAAAAAATAATCTTCTCTTATACTTAATAAGGAAATTTACACAGAGATGTTAGCTTTTTCTCTCGCACATATTTTGGATTGTATTGAAGTTTTCTGTAATTGGGAAATATAACTATTAAAAAAATAGTAATAACTATTTTAGTTATAACGAGCAAATAGCAATTTCAAACTCTTGAGAATTTCATCCATAAACGAAAACCTTAAGTTTTGGAGTATCTTTCATTTTGTTCACGAAATTCAATACAAAGGAAACACATCAAAGTGAACAGATATAAAATAAAAAAAAAAAAACAATTCTATAATTAAAAGGAATTATTCAATTTACCAAGAAATCTAACTCTTAAAATTGCGAAATATCGGATTTTCGATATTTGCTATCAGTGGTTAGTTCACATCTGCAACTGAATAACTGGATATTCCTTAAAAAATTGAAAGCAAAAACAATAATAACAATAACATTAACAACAACAGCAACAACAACGAATAATAATTAATTAAAAAAAAAACGAAGAAAATAAAGTAACAAATTATTTATTTGGCAGAGAAAGGTTACTTCGGAAAGATTCATTCTGCAATCACCGATTTTTCTCGGATATATTTCGATATTCTTTCAAATATTTATTTATCACGCTTCAACGTTTCATGATCACCATATTTTCGTACTTTTACAACCACACTTCACAGCTATCGCAACCACATCCTCTAGATTACTAACACTTCTTTAAATCGAATCTATCTATCTATCTATCTATCTATCTATCTATCTATCTATCTATCTATCTATCTATTTAATTTAATTTTATAATCTAATTATTTAATAAATATAGTTTAGCTTAATAATAATAATAATAATAATAATAATAATAATAGTTGCAATCATAACAGTTATTTGTTTATGTTTCATCTGATAATATTTCCCAATTAATACTGGACTTCGAATATTGCTTTGAGATCTTTTTCCCCTCAAACGCACTGCGTTTATACATGTAGCTGTGTAAAACTAATATAAACTCATAGAAATTACTCTAAACGTATAGGAAAACACATACACACGCACGTACATATATATACACGCACATTCATATATATATTTACAAACTGACGTCGATTTGTATTTTCATATATTGTGCCAACCAACAAGTACAACAGCTGGTTAAAAAAAAAAATTATTGAGGATAAGTGAGGAAAAACGTGCGAAACTTCAGTTGAAACAAGAGTTATAAAACGCTTGGTGACACACAAGCGCACACGCACGTACACAGAAACGATATATATAGATATATTAATAAAGGGCTGCAAGTCAAATGTTTTAAGCTTATTAAATGTCATGTAAATTAGTGTACATAAAATGGACATGAATGAACAATGCCTAACCGATCAAGTATAAATTACAAATATTGATAATAATAATAATAATAATAATAATAATAATAATAATAATAATTACTGCTAGCATTATTATTATTCAATCCAGTGCAGTTATGTATGCACTTTATAACCGAAAAAAATAACAGCGCTGAAAGAAAACTAAAGCTAACCGTATACTGATATATAATTTAACTCCTGACAGTTTTACGCGCGCGCGCGTACATGCACACATACACACATACAGACACACACACACACGCTTCTATTTCTCTTAACGGAACTCTCTAATAACCAAATGAAAGGTGAAAATAAATCAATAACAAAATTTAGGTTTCACGCATACAGACTTGTTAGTAATCACACGAAAAGGAAAAAGAAAAGAGAAATTAAGAGTAAATTGCTAACGAGCAGTCTGTAACACATGACTGGTAACTAATTGTACTTACCTGTGGACAGGTAAATTTAGTAATTTTTTCAAGCTATTCTCGTATGGTTGGCACAACAAGACAGGTAGTAGAAAAGTGTGTAGGGTGACTGGATTGGATTGGTGTGGTCAGAAACGACGTCTCACTTGCCAAGGTTTTCTGACCCACGAATGCTGATAGAGATCAAAGGAGGAAACATGGCCAGCAACGAAGAGATCAATAGGTGTGAGAGAGAACTTTCAACGGTGTCTGGCACACCTGAACCACAACAGCAGCAGCAGCCACAGAAAGACCAGCAACAAAAGCCACCTCCACCGTCACCGTCACATTTACCAGCCCGACAAGAAGAAGAAGAAGAAGAACAACAACAACAAGAACATCAAGGACAACAACACCAACAATATCAAAAACATGAAAAGCACAAGTCACAGCTGACTCACCGTTCGACGTCGATACCTATGTACACGCATCACCACCACCAGCAGCAGTTGCAGCAACAACAACAGCAACAACAACAACAGCAACAACAACAAGGACAACAACGGCAACAGCAACATATGTCGAACAAACAAAAACAACAGCAGTCTACGCAAAATGTCAGGCAGCATAGATCGCCTCAACAAAGAAAGCATTCGGTGACGAAGCAGACGTCTCAGCACCAACAACAACAACAGCAACCACAACAACAACAATCTCAGCTGCAACAATTGCAACAACAACAGCAACAAAGACGTAAGCCATTCCAATCTCAATTCCAGCAGCATCTACAACAACAACAACAATCAGAGCTGCAGCAGCAGCAGCAGCAGCGGCCACTGACGGCTCGGTCTTCTCCAAGGCCGCAGCAAAGAGCCCCAAGACCCTTGCAACAAAGGGCTCTACAGCAGCCGCAGCAGTCGCAGCAGCTGCAGCAGCAGTTGCAACAGCAACAACAGCAGCAGCAGCAGCAGCAGCAACAGCAACAGCAACAACATTCAAAATCTTCACAACGAGCATCCCAAAAGTCTAGATTATCCCAACAGTCTTCTCTATCAAGTCAACATGATCAGCTGCAGCAGCGAGAGGCACAGCAGCAACAGCAGCAACAGCAGCAACAGCAGCAGCAACGACGGGAAAAACAGCAGCAGCGGCGGCCTCGTTCTAAAGAGCGATCAAAACAACAGCTGTCAGAAAGACAGGAAAGTGACGATCGGCCTCGACGAAGAGAAAGTCACCCAGAACCGGAACCAGAACAGACATCACATAAATACGGACATCAGAATGGTGACATGGGCGAATACGATGGCGCCAGCTCTAAAAAGGAAACAGAATACCACAAAAGTCTTGAAGTGGGAAAAACACCTGATACGTTTCCGTGTGGTCATGTCTTATGCCACAACTGTATTCGGAAGCATCTGAAGTCGCGGGAGGCTGAGCTGAAGTGTCCTGTCTGCGACCAAGCTGTCGAAATCAATGTCCCCATACATGGCACTGCAGTAGCTTACGACGATGAAGATGAAAGCAATGTAATGCTTGTATCCAATTTCGACGACATTGTTCGCAAGTTTAACGGCATCAACTACAACCTCCGTCGGTTAAAAGAGGAATCGGTGCAATCACGAAGTGTAGGGATGACTTTCTCTTCCAGTATGTGCCACATGTGTGAAGAGGATCACGGAACACTCAGAGTGATTCAAGAATTCAACAAACTTTCCGTCAACCACCAACGCCCAACTGTCAGGCCCGACCACTACTTTTATAGGTTGTGTCACGGCCAGATCGTCACCTCTTTCTACAGCAAAGTTAACTCTGCGTGTGTTTGCGTGCCATGCACTTACAAAAATCTTCAGGCCACGCAGAACTTCCCCGAGCTGAAGTTTGACGCGGAGGACTGTTCTGTGTCCAACCGACAGTTATGTTTAGCCGAAGTCGGGAAGCTTATCGTCCGCAACCAAACTCCACTCACCTGCATGCAAGGCAAGAACGTTATAGACGTTGACCACAAAATCAAAGTTACAGAAAGGGCAGACGAATTTGATTTTCATCATACATCGCACCAAATTAAGAGACTGATTAAACAACAAGAGAAAAACCTGATCCAATTGGCTAGCAAGCAGGTTAGGGATACGGGACGACTATATTACATTCAAGAGAGCAGTTCTATTGAGCATAACCCAAATGAAACTGTGGTATAAGAGAAAGAGGCAGAGAGAGAGACAAAAAAAAAGAAATCAGTGCCGAAAACAACAACAACGGAAGACGAAGAAGTTTTGTCGGAGGAAGAAACAGATAGAAGTGAAGATGAAGATTAGATACATGGAAATTAAAACAAGCAAATAAAAGGGTAATGCTGGTGACAGAATGGGAAATTAAGTAACACTAAAGATAAACAAGGAGACAAAGCAAGGAGAAAATAAAAAAAATGGAGAGGAAAAATCCGCTGAGAGACTTTAACTTGAAAATATGATTTCATTTCTTGGAAAGCATTAACATTCCACAACTATTATCATGCATACATACATACATACATACATACATACGTACATACATACATACATACATACATACATACATACATACATACATACATACATATATATTTATATATATCACCAGCAGCAACATCAGGATATTAACAGAATGTTAAACGGCAATTGGATTAAATTAACAGCGACATTTGAAACAGTAGCAAGAACAAATAAGCGCATAGATAATTGCTGTTGATGCTATCAAGAGATAATATAACGACAGCAACAGCAATGTTTTAATGTACAATAGAATCCATTATTTAAAGCCATTTTAAATAACGCCAACAACAACAACAACTATAACAATAGCAACAGACAAGCAGCAACACGTGCAGCAGGAAAGGTGCTGACATTGCAGCAAAATGGGTATTGTTTTTACTTTTACTGTTTCAACAACATCAGCGATAAGAATGACATTAACTATTATAACAACAACAACAACAACAACGTGAACAAAACCAAAACGTATTGATGTTTAAGTAAATGTAATTACATCGGAAAAAAATTTAGAGGTTATTTACCAAAAAAAAAAAAGAAACAAAAGAACAAAGCGCAATAATAATAATAATAATAATAATAATAATAATAATAATAATAATAATAATAATAATAATAATAATAATAACGATAAAAATTCTAATATGAAGAACTGCGATCACAGGAACATAATATAAATACATAATATAAAAATGATAGTAACATTGCATATGAATTATTAACAAAATCAACCAGCCGGAATAATGCTTATGAAACACAAGTTCTAATGCTGATTAACAACAAGCACAACAAAAACAGCAATGACACGGACAGCCTTGCATGATTCAATAGAAAAATAACAACAGAAACAACAAAAATATGAATGAATATCATCCAAAGTCATCCGAAAGCTGAACGTAAGTCATTCGGTTTATTTTGTAATAACTACACTTGTAGTACTAAAGTATTTTACACTCATATGTCAAGTTGGTGGCAGTTTTGTGCTTATGTGTAACCCATTTGTCTGAAAAAACAATGACAGTAACTATTCTAGTATTGCTGAAAGAGTTGTTGCTTTGGAATGCAAAACATAGCCAAAAAAAAAAAAAAAAATGGTATACAAATATATATATATGGAGTGTGTGTAATAATTGTTTTTAAGAACCACAGAAAACTACCATGAACAACATCCACAAATCTTTCAACGGAATTGCTAACAAAGAGCAAGAAATGAAATCCTTAGTCCAGAAAAATTGAAATAGTTCTCCTGAAATTCTTAACACTGATTCACTGATTCGAATTACCGCTTACCCAGATTTATTTGTGTTTATATATATATATATGCGCATACATACAAATATGCTCAAAGAGAACGTAAAGGTGTATATACGTATATATATACACATACATACATACAACATGCATGCATACACACATAATGAAATATGTATTCAAATATGATTTTATACATATATGCACACACACACACACACACGCATAAATATTTATATATGTATATACATCTATACTTAAATGAATTTATGTATGTGTTGAATTTCCTATACATTTCCTTCACAATAATTATAAATCTTCGTTGAATTATGGCATCAAAATATCGAATGTTAAAAATATTAACAGCAACAACAACAACTTTAAGTAAAGCATGACATCTCATAATTAAAAGGATTATATAAACGAAGGATTATTCAAACAGGAAAGAAATAAATCATAAATATACATGAAGACTATATATATATA
>NC_068995.1:55583138-55583679 GCF_001194135.2 Octopus bimaculoides | reverse complement strand
ATATATATATATATATATATATAATTCAATATATACATTAAGGAGTTAGATACCTAATAATGATATTAATAATATTAATAATAATCATACGATAATTAATGACCGAGTATCGAAGCTTATAATGTGCAGAAAGAGACCCTGTGAGATCTCTGACAGTAGGCTTCTGTTCGCTGTCACAGAATCTACCAGAACAAACAAGATCGAACGTTTTGAGAAGTAAAACAATAATGATAATTATAATTTTAATAAAAGCGATAAAAATAATGATACGAGTGAATAAGCAGCGATTATAAATATGTAATTTATTAATGATATGTTTGTATAGAATAAAACTAAAACATAAAACTGACATTATGGAAATTACGTATTTTGTGCAAAATAAAAAAAAGTCGTAAATTCAGAGGAATCCATCGTATGGATATATGGATGTGCGCATGTACACTTACACACATATATGTATGTGTGTGTTTATACATACATAGATATGTATGCATATATATATACGTATACATATATGTACATACATGTATATATATATATA
>NC_068995.1:55582627-55583128 GCF_001194135.2 Octopus bimaculoides | reverse complement strand
AAAAAAAAAAAAAATCGGCGGAATCAATTGGTTTAAGTCTTTCAATGTTAAAATACTGAGAAAAAAATGTATAATGTTAATTTCTTCCAAACGCTCTCTCTCTTTTTTTCTTTTTCTCTTATTCTCTCTAGTTGTGACTCATCAAAAACAAATAACAAAAAAAAAATAATAAAAAATAAAAATAAAAATAAAAATTCAAAATATAAGGATACGAAACACTGCAAAAATCCTCTAATTTTTACCTAAACGGTTGTTGAATGGTTACAATGTTTTGCATTGTGATTTCATGTTGTACTGCACTTTTTTTAAATGCTAAACTGTCTCTTACAGATTAAGACTCTGGAAAGCGTGCATCGGTGCAGTAAAGAATCTTGTTATATAATGTGTACATACATGAGTTTTTCTTTTGCCTCTGATATTCAGCTCATCCGGTATGATCAGTCATTGCATGAGCATACAGGCTAATATATATATATATATATATATATATATATATATATA
>NC_068995.1:55570684-55577785 GCF_001194135.2 Octopus bimaculoides | reverse complement strand
TATATATATGCACACACACATGCATAGGGGTGTGTGCATAGGGGAGATGGTTGGAAGAAGAAACAATTTGATCAACTGAGAACTTGAATCTCTTTTTGAACATTTATAAATATATTTGAAATTGTGATAAATACGAGAAAAAAAAGTAAAAGACCTGTCGAGATGTTTGAATTTTAATCATTTCCTTTCTGGGATAATTCTATGTCTTCTTTCTGTTTGTCTTACTGAACCAACAAGCAGGTGATGAAAAGCTTCCAAGAGAAAACAATACAAAAGATAAATGCGTTTTAATTGTATAACAGATTTGGTAAAAAGCGAACCAAAACACACAGATGGAAATACAAAAGTAAACAAACACAACATCGAACGACTGAAATGGAATCCATGGACGAGATTTACTTGGTTTCATATTTACTGATATCAAATTTTCATCTTTCTCGCTTTTTCCTATAAACACGATCGGAAGATTGAAAACGAATTTAACCAGTTTCGGAATTAGTGAAGAGTTCATGTATAAGTTACTTCACGCTAAAATATCTGTTTAATATACTCATTTTATTCTTAGCAAAATTAAGGTTCAAATTAGAGGTGGTTATAATACATATATCCTCGTTTATCACGGGATTTGTGTAAAAAAAAAATAGCGTGATAAATGAATCAACTCTACATTCTTTGTTAATGAATCGAACTAAACTTGTGGCTCATAGCAGCGAAGTTTCCGCCGTCACGTATTTTCTTGATCATCTCTACTTTTTCCTGCAGAGAATACACTCGTTTGCATGGTACATTAAGATCAGTCACTTTCGCATTTTCTCTTCACTGGTCCCACTTTGATTGGTAAATGTACGTAAATCCGTATAAAACACCCGCAGCCTCGCAGCACGGTTATGTAAGCACAAGCGAGAGTCAGCGTATTCTTGGTATCTGAGCATTTTGGGTGATCACAGGCTTGCATTTTTGCACTACAAACAGAATCATCGACTGGTTTCGCCTTCCTGTGTTATTAGTGATAAATCCGTGATAAGCATAACATGGTTCACAACTGAGCGCACCGTGTCATTTCGGATTAATGATAAATAAACAAGAAACAAACGAGTCTACATGTACATAGTTTTACTATAATGCATAATATTTTACGGTTTTGATGACAATACAGTTACAAACATCAATATGTGTATCACATATCATAGAATATTACACATGGAATTTTGCGGTGCTTTCTAATGTTGCGGAATAAACACGGGTAAAGTTTTTACAGACAACGTAGAGTTGATGCCATGGCATCGCTGGCGCAACATCTATTCATCGACTATGCATTACTATGTATTATATATGAACTAACTAAAGCCATGGCTGTATTTTGAACGGCAAGGCTCACCGATGTGACAACATCAATGAGCTGGAACATATGGGCATACACTGAACAGCTTAAGGGACTGAATGAAGTAGAGAAACGAATTAATTAGAGTAGTTATATATTTTTTGTTTTGATTTTGACAGTCGTTGTAAAGAGACTAAAAGGATATTAGAATTTTTTATACAATGAACCTCTGGAGAAGTCAAAGTGTTTGATATATGAGAAGATTCATACCAGGTCATCAGGTTTCTTATTATTATATGAGTGCCGAGGAAGAAATTGTATACGAACTAAGAATATTCATTAAGTGCGAGTGCTGTATTAGTGTATCCACCCAGAAATAAAATACCCCATGATTAGCGGAGATAAAACTGATCGGAAAGTCGCGTAAATGTAAATAATACACTTTTGTATTTTTACTTAAAGAAAAAAAAAAGTTTTAATGAACTTAACTTACAATACTTTGTAATCTTCGAACCCGTTGAGCAATCCTTGACATTTAATACGATGCCTAAATTCGTAGAACTGAAATCTGGATATAGAATCAGGCATATAATAATCTATAGAATAATTCTATAAGTAAATTTGCGCTTATATGAAGGATTATTAAAATCATTATTATTATTGAGAAGGAGATTAGAGTGAAGAAAGTGGTGCTACACATTAGTGATTGCTTGGAAATGTTGGTAAGAATAACGAATACCAAGCGAGTTATTCGTTTGTTAATAGAGAAATACAACTAAGCGAGGGTTCCTGCTCTGGACAGCAGTGGTAATTCTGCGATGTTCATAAATTAAGGCAATGTGGCCATTATCCTCGAAGGATTCTATCATACGTACGTCTATTGTGTACATTTTAGCTTTGCTTTTCATTTCATTAAATGTCTATCTAAACCCATTCGCTTTTTGAAACACGTCTCTGCAATGTCTCCTCATCTCCACCTTTGCGGTAATAATAAAGAAATGTTAAATATTGTTATTAATAATCGACAGAAAGTGTAAAGCGACGGACGATATAACTTGTGCTATTTACTTGCATCAAATCCAGCCAACCTGGAGATAGGCAACGACATTAGTGGCAGCCATTGCTGATTTCTTAGATGCCCAGATTTATGGGGAAGGTGAAATAGAATCATATCGTTATGTACAATGTGATTGGCAACCTGAAATGAGGAGATTTCTGCTAGAAAGACCAGTCTACACTCTTCACACTCGATGTGAAAAATGTCTCCCTTATCAAGGTGAGTACCTTGTAATACTAACCAGTATTTCATTTTCCAACTGAAATCAATTCTCTTCAATACCCGTTTGTAAGACGATAGGATCTGGGAGATTTATGCTAATTGTAGACGATGGAGCAATCACGTAGAAACACCTTAATGATGTAAATACTAATCATGCTAATTGATGAAATATAACAAATTTGGTTCTTTTATGTCGGGTATAGAATGTAATTGTAACGACTTCTAATGTACGATATGTGATTAATTTAATGATCCAGATCAGATGAAAAGTAACAGCGATCTCAGTTGAGTTTGAACTCACGATGTTAGCAGATGGAATTTATATCGAAGTGTACTTAATCCAGCAAGCACTCATTTCCTACCACAACATTGATCTCTGTGTCGTAAATAATGCGACCATTTACTCCTCCCTACTGACATATAAAGGGTGTCTTCATGTCATTTAAAATAAAAATTCAACTAACTAGAAACCATAAATGTATACATATACATATATATACATACATACATACATACATACATATATATATATATATATATATATATATGTACACAAAATATTGATTTCTTTCTTAAGCATTCAATGTTTTGCATCATCTAATCGATTATGCGCTAGACAAGCGAGTTAATATAATGATCTAAAGTTCAGAAGCTATCAAAATAAGTCGATTCTTAGTTTCTAGTAGCCATATTCCTTATAAGCTATTATTTCCAATGAAAACTAAACCTATTAATCTTTTATAAAAGTCAAACGTTTGCTTCAGATGGTATCGATTGATAGCTTAACAAAAGTATTGAACCGTATTGGTAAAGTTCGAAAACAACAACAACAACAACAAACACTACCAGAATGCATTTTCTCTTTTCACAGCATTAGTATTTCTTCATTAATTTGTGATTTAAAAAAATTTTATTTTCTGTAGTGTTTCACAAAGGAATTAACCTAATCCTCAATGAGACTCAAAATTTCCTATCTCTTTAGTAATATCATATTTTCTCGTGTACTTGTGAGAATTTAATAAATATCTTCTTTTTCCCCGACACCCTTCTCTCCCAAGTATTTCTGACATTGGTGACAACAGACATCAGTGTTTTATGTAGAAAATTAAATTTTTGCTAAGTTTTAAGTTCAACTCCCGCCTAAGGCGTTTGTCCTTCATCCTTCCGAGGGTTAAAAATCAGTCAAAGAGAAAATAAATTAATGAATTCAGCTACACATCCTCACCATCCTCCCCACCCCAAAAGGTGTAGCCATGATTATTTGTTAGAAATTAAATTAGTGGTGGACTGATGAAATTGGCAGAACAACTTATTACATTTAGTTATACATCTTTCTCATGTAAATTCAGTCCTCATCCGGGACGATTTCACCCTTCATCTTTTTTTGGTGCATGTTAAATAGTAAGATGCATTAATCCAAATTTGACCGCTTCGCAAAAATATAATAAAATGAAATAAAAATTGAATAAACCGGTAAAGTGTGCTGTTTTGGAATTACGTCAGAAAACGTTGCTATTTACCTTTTACTTGTTTTAGTCATTGGACTGCCGCCATACTGGAGCATTGCCATGAAGATTTTAGTCAAATAAATCGACCCCACTGCTTATTTCTTGCAAGGCTGGAACTCATTCTGTCAGGGACGTAAACAAACCAAAACTGTGTGTCAAGCGGTGGTAGGGACAAACACAAATACACACACACACACGCACACACACACATACGCACGCACACACCCATACATATATATATGACGGGCTTCTACTCAGTTTTCATCTACCAAATCCACTCTCAAGCCTTTGATCACGTTAAGTTATAGTAGAAGACATTTGCCCGAGGTGCCATGCAGAAGGTCTGAACCCAGATCCATGTGGTTGAGAAGCAAACTTCTTGCCACACAGCCACATCCATTTATTATTATTATCCATATGATTCAGGGTTCAGTAACACTGCGTGGCATCTCGGGCAAGTATTCTGTACTATAGCCCCAGGTCGGTCAAAACGTTAAGAGTGGATTTGGTAGATAGAAACTGAGTGAAACCCGTCGTGTTTATATATATATTTGATACTTTTATAAATCTGTATTTGTCTGTCGTTCAACTACACACCGCTGACCATTCTGAGTCGTTAACATTTGTTCAATAGTTAGTAAATACTAGGTTTTTCGTTTAGTGACATTGGAAAGACCCTCTACAATACATCACTGGTTTCCTCGCTCAGATAAATGTTTATTTCACGCCTCTGAGAATAAGACATGGCAATCTTGGTAAGGGTTGAAGAAGAACACAATCAGAAAAGCATTGAACAAAATGTCTTGCGGTATTTAGTTACTTCACATTCTGAGTTCAAATCCCATGCAGTCAGCCTTATTTTGTGACATTCCAGGGTCGATTAGAATACCGTAGAATCCCTTTGGTGAATTTCACAGATGTTTCCCAAAATCGACTGTTTGTACAAATGTCAGAAATCGATATAATCGATTTTAAGACCTACCCTTCTAAAAGCTCATGACTTTGAATCATCTATGTTATCAGCACTGTTGGGTCACCAAAGTCTAAATGTTTGGACATCACTGGGTCTCATTCCTGAAAAAATCCCGCGCCCCACCCCCAAAAAACTGACACAAGAAAGCAACTTTAATTTCCAACACCCTTTCATTCAACGGGAAAATAGTGTGAAGTAATAAGTGAGAGGTGACAAATGTGTTGATGTATAATGAAAAGAAATAATCCATTGTCGATTATTGAAATGAAGAAACTACAACAGAAATATTTATTTTCGATTTCTTCCGACTTTAACCTCATTCTTTTACCATCTCTGTTTCGGTGCTTATAGATGATGCTATAGATAATGCTATTATTCTTATAGATAATGCTATTATTCTCTGTAAACTTACATTCATATTTAGTTTACATCCGTCTCTCCAGACATCAATCTCTACCTCTTTATCTCCCTCTTTTGTTATCGACACAAGTTAACAAACATACACATATATACACAACAAATAGCTGTATGTAGACACCACATTGCTTTATATTAATTCAATACTATTAAACCATGGTATCTGACAAATATTTCGCCGTCTAGCAGCGCTGAGTTCAACTTATTTTGTGGTTATTAATAAAGCTGGGATGAAAAATGAGTTATAAATTCCCAATTTGTTTCGACACCACACCAAGAAATAGCAACCAAATCTCCTTAATATTATTCTAGAACCTTTTAAAACCATGGAAGGTAACATTCGGTAATGTAGCTTCAGACTGACTTCGAAAGGAGAGGGACAAGTCATGGCAGGATTAGTTTTGATTTCAGGTTTACTTGATCAGGACGGTCGGTGGTGGGGGATGGTGGCTAAATGATATTAGTAGCAATCAGCACAATCTAATATATCCTGTCTTGAGCCAGGAATTTTTCATGCAGTGCGAGTGACACCGTTGTGACGTATGTAGTGTCTTGGGCATTTTAAATCTAACGGAGCACATTTATCTCCAGGTCTGAACACACCGAGTCTCTTCCAGCAAGAGGAATCGATCCCAACACTGGATTGCTACTTTATTGAGCACAAAAATGATGGAAAACAAAATTTGAATTGTGCGGGTGGTGAATTCAGAGAACAGTCGACAGGAATTAACACCTTAAAATACATATTTGAGCTAACGTTGTAAACAGTTGTGACATCTCAACGTTTTATATAAAAATCATACAAAGTTAAATAAAAGCTATTGGTAAAATCTTTTTAATACAAGATAAACATTTTCATTTGTTTCCATAATAAAACGAACTGATCTAGAGTTGTTTGTAAATGACCTCCTTTCTATTTCGTATATAATATCAATACATACATAATAGACCCCAGCTGTCACAGATTTTCCAATAAAATTTTTATTGTAGCTGCTACTGAGGATGATGATGATGATAATGATGATGATGCGAACAATATTTTGCTAAATCTCTCTACAAGATCTACCAGTATATATAATGGAGAAAATGGTAGTTAGAATGTAGAATGGGTAAAGTGTCACTCAAAATACAACCTGCTACGTATTTTAGGTGCCTTCACTCTCTGATTTGAAGTTCTGCCTTTTAACCCTCCCCAGAACAGTAAAGTGTCAGTCAAGTACAGTTATCGATTTAACTGCAATCGATTGTGGTCCTCCTACAAATTATATGGACACGTACTGATGTTAAAAATCAATATTCACCGAGTAGAAACGTAACGGAGGGGTAGGCGCTGCAGATTACCAGTTTGAATACCGATAAATTCAGTTTCGGCACCCCAGGTCCTTAGTTCAATTTTCCACAAGGTACACAATATCATGCACCCGCAGCCAATTGCGTAATTTGTAGCCACCGATATCTACGAAAACAGTGGTTAATAAAATCACTGGTGTTACAAATTGCTGTCGGCTGAATATTAACAGTCTACAGAGGTAGAAATGTATCCACTGTTTTCACTAGCCGGTACTGAGGCGATTGTCGCCTATCTCTGATATATATATATATA
>NC_068995.1:55566404-55569845 GCF_001194135.2 Octopus bimaculoides | reverse complement strand
AAAGAATGAAAGTACACACTTTTATTCGCTGTTGTTAACTGAACTTCATAAACGTACGGACCTTTCAACATCTCTCTAAGACTGATAAGCTTTTCTTTTCTACTCTAGGCACAAGACCCAGAGTTTTTAGGGAAAGAGCCAATCGATTACATCGACCCCAGTACACCACTGGTACTTAGTTTTTCGACCCCGAAAGGATGAAAGGCAAAATCGACCTCGGCGGAATTTGAACTCAGAACGTAAAGACAGACAAAATATCGTTAAGCATTTCGTCTGGCGTGCTAACGTTTCTGCCAGCTCGCCGCCCATAAGACTGATATACTGCAATATCGGAAACCACGTTGCGCTCTCCCTTTCAACGAAGATCTCCTCTAGCCGTGCTGTGTTGATTTTCACACTAAGCAGAGAGGGATTATGAAGTTCATGCTTTCTGCACACACATTAGCCGCGAAAGTAAAGCTAAATAACCGAAAGTGTTCGATTTTCCTCTCTCTATCGATACTATGTTAACTGTTTTTCGATAAAATCATTGAGAACAAACTCATCGATTGTACAAAGACTTCCAGAACTGCAGACACGCATTCATACAATTCATAGAAAATTCATACAGACTTTCGCAGTTTGTTTTCTTTCTTTCGTTTATTTCTTACTGTGATCTCGAATATTTATTACATTGCTAAACCATGAAAGGCTTACACCAATAACATTAACGAAAATAAACATTTATTCTGAGACATAAACAAACAACTATAAAAATCACTTATTTATCAGAAGGCTTCTGTTCGATAAATTCCAAAAGTTTATATTTCTGTCGTCGGTGGTAAGGGATAAGAGGGCATGTATAAGTTTCCGGTGACGCATACATTTCTCGATCAGAATTCCTTTCCCAGATGTAATAACTTCAATTTCTCCGCTGAAGACAACATCACAATGTCGGCAAAGGATCGACTTTGTTTAACCCGTCCTCGGTAGCCGTTATATTGTTGCGAATGAATTCTCTATCAAAGACTTGAGAATGAAGAAGGAGTAATTCTTTATTGACACGACAGAGCATCCACACAATAGATACAGTGTGGGTGTATTTAGTAATGTTCAATAAATATCATCGTATATTGACTATTTCTCCATAACTCTGTTCAAACACTCTGAAAACAATATTATTTTAATCTGGTATGCACAGTTGCAGCAGTATAAATAGCTATCTATATATCATACTCAATGTATATAAGAGCTATAAGTTTACCCTCTTTAAAAACGAAGATAATTTCAATAAATCATGAATTTATTTAATGGAACCTTATTTCTTCTTTGTCTTTCAAATATTTGCTTTTGGCCAGTATAAGGGTTTTTCTTATTTTAGCATTATCTATGCAAATTCACTCGGTCGTACATGTGTTCTACTCTTCTTTTTTATGTCTGTTTATTCTGAAGGTAACGTAGGACAATAGTGCTTATGCTTATTGGGGTAGAAACGTGTATCCAGTGCCGTCCTTCCGCATTCAGATAATCTGACTGTCTTTTTTTAATGGTATGTCGCTGGTCACTCCAAGTTACGTCTTTCAGCTCGTTTTAGTCCCACACAGAAACACAAATACTGATGTGTGTATTATATACATAAATATAATGGCATAAATATAACGCGGCACAACAATGATCGAAATTTAACGAAAAATGTGCTCAGCAGATGAGTATGCTGTTTGTGTTCACAAGAAATAGTGACTGTGAATTCGAAGTTCCGATGGTCGTATATTTATGTCGTATACGTTTACCCCTCCTCAAATCTATACTCGCTATTTTACACTGCTTATAACAGATACAGTGTGTACAAATATTTGTGGAACAATCCTGTGTGTGTGTGTGTGTGTATTAGTAACGATGTACAGGGCGTTTCCCAGCTTAATAATGAGAACTGTCATTGGACTTAGATATAAATTCACGCCATAGTGTTTGCTGTGTGCACAGCTGCTACTTGGATGGGCAGACGAAATATCCCTCACCCACTCAACACATTGATCCACTCCCTGCCACACTTCACATCAATACGGGGAAATTGACAAACAGGTTCATTCGAGCGTTCGGCAGAATACGTTTGCACTCGGCAGTCAAGAGCGCATGCCGGTCTAATCTCACCCAGGTCAATTTGTTCTCTATCTTTCTGGAGATCGATAAAACAAAACTACCTCACTAGTCAACAATTGATATCGATTTAATAAAGTATAATCCACATACTGAGTGGGTGCTTACAGAAATCCTCTTGCACCCGCATGTATTTCGGTCCAGTCTTTGTGAAATTTGTTGATAGGAACTGAGACGAAGCCTGTCATATATGTATGTATGTATGTATGTATGTATGTATGTATGTATGTATGTATGTATGTTTGTATGTATGTATGTATATATGTACCCAGGAAAAGAGCCGGAAGAAATACTACGATGCGTCGTATCCGACAATAGAAAGAATATTACGGAATAAATATTTGTCCTTAAGTTAGCCATGAAGAAAGAAATGGTAAAGCATTACTCAACAGTGGGAGAGCCACAGCTGTTTCGATTGAAGGAATCCAGTGTTTGGAATAAAGAGGAATAAGCGAATTAAATTTTCTCAAGTTTGCTGTTGTTGTCTTATGAGACTAACATGGAAATGAAAACACAATGAGAAAAGAAACCGTATATTTACTGAATTCAAATGGTGGATCTAATAGAATTAGATGTATTTCTGGGAGATAGTACATCTGCTTTCGTGAGAAACATGTTTATGGGAAGTAACTCAAGAGTATAATGTTTTAGAATACCCTCCCTTATGAATACGAATTATACTTCTAATTAAGTTACGAGTTTCCTTTGTATATATATAATATTTCCAATTTGATTATTGCAATTTGCAAATGTATCTTCTGTGCGTTGTTGAAATGAAGTACTCAAACGGAACAAATTTCAATAGTAAGTGTTTGCATAGACACCTGAGAATAATATTTCCTAAGCACACGCCAAGCTTATTTCATTTCAGCAGACAGGTAAATATATTTGCGTACATGTCTATTGCCCGCCCGCGCGCGTGTGTGTGCGTGCGTGGTTGATGTTGGTGTGGCAGTGCGTGTATGATATATGTATATATATATATGTGAGTGAGTGTGTGGGTGTGCGTGTGTGGGCAGACATAAATGCACATACGAACGCACACACGCACACACACACACACGCGCACACACACACACACACACCCACACACACACACACACACATTCACACATAGGAGGACTGAGAATCTGCAAGACCTTAGAATCTAAAGAATGATGGTTAGAGCAAAGTTCTTTCTTCCACAACCTTCTTGCTACCAAACACATTTGTGACCGGCCAACGTTTACTCTGAATTAAAAGGAGAAAGAAAATAGACACACGCACATACACACACACACACACACGCACATAGACACACGCCTA
>NC_068995.1:55565549-55565991 GCF_001194135.2 Octopus bimaculoides | reverse complement strand
TATATGTATGTATGAATGCATATACAAACATATACACACTTGTGTTTCTTCGTAACAACAACTCTTTCACATAAAGTGGGTAAGAAAGATTGCAAGGCGCTGTGCAGTATATTATTATGTTACATTATTAAAATGGTGCCTAATTTACATACATTATTCAGTTGCAGTTTAATGCGATGCACGCTCGTGGCGAATAGCTTAATCTACGAATGGAATTCATCAATCAATAAAATAGCATTCATACATACTTACCGTTGGCGATTTTCTTTCTCCGTCTTCCCTTCTTTGAAATTCTTCTATATTTCTGATGAAGAGCTCCGCTCGAAACGTGAAATCCTCTTTCTTTTCTTTCCTTTCGTGAGCGTCCAATAACACTGTACTTATTCCACGTCTTCACGTTGTCGTTTTTTCGTGCTTGTTCATGTTTGGATTGACTATATAT
>NC_068995.1:55558961-55564914 GCF_001194135.2 Octopus bimaculoides | reverse complement strand
ATATATATATATATATATATATATATATTCATATACACAAGATGTTTGCATGCATATACATATGCATATATGTATGTGTGTGTATATGTATTCTTGTGTGTGTGTGTGTGTGTGTGTATGTGTGTGTGCGTGTGTGTGTATGTGTGCGTGCATACATGTATACGTACGTGTATACATGTATACGTACGTGCATTGTTTAAACGCCAGATGCTGCGGTTTTGCGACCAAGAAGATCTCTTTTAAAGACGTATAGTGTTTGAAAAGACAATATACTTCAGAACGAGGTGAAACAAAATCGCTCCACAAGTGAAAGTAGTAGATACTGCATTTCACTGTAGTTGAAATTCATCAATACCGCGTTTTCAGTTAGTGTATAAACTATTTACTGATTTTCAGTGGCAGTGCATAAGTAGAATAGATTTCATTTCAGATTGTTGTTTGGGTTATTCAAGGGAGATTTGGTTAATATTTCTCTTTTGTCGAAGAACTATTTGGAGGTACATTTGTTGCCACATAATGTTGGTCACTGACATAATTAATCGGAATTGTGAACTGCTTAGAACTTTAATCGATTCAGCCAAATGAAGGCGGTTGTAAAATTGGTTCATCCTGATTAATGGAACAATTCATTGCTGAAGTATGAAGATCAACACACTCATTTCATTATTCATTCATTATTCATTGACTACTTACATTTTATGAATTGTAGCCATGCTGTAGTAAATAAGTAGTGGTACTTTCTTGCTTACTTCTATCGGACTACAAACGTAATATCGATTAGCCATAAGGAGAGTCAACCAAGACGGAACTTAATAACGCGACTATTTTATTTTTTGAATACAATGATTTTGCTATTCGACGCCGATAGCCATACGTGCCACCAGTTTGTGTGTATCTGTGCGTGTGTGCTTGGTGCGTAAGGGGAGGGGTAAATATAGAGAAAGAGAGAGACAGAGAGAAAGAGAGAGATTGAACCTTGACTCACGTGCTGATTGTCTTTTAGTTTGTCCTAAAAGAGTTCCATGATGTAATTTTAACAGGTCTTGTGCAACGAAAGAATCAAATAGGAATAGAAATGTCTATAGAAGAAATTTTTTCTTTAAGTGTTATAATTTCTGAAATAGATATAAATTATATCAATTTTCAGTTATTGAAAAATTAATTAGAATTTTTTTTCCATATAATTTTTTTTTATTGCTTTTGTATTGTAATATTTTATCGGTTTACTTTCCAGCCGTCATCATCTTACACTATTCTGATATTTCACAATGCTGGATGAAAATCCGAAAACTATAAAGCGGAGGAATTTTTCCAACTTACCACTCAGGTAACGCTTAGAAATATTTATTTATTTATTTATTTATGTGTTTCAGCCAAGTGGCTGCGGTCATGCTGGTGCACCACCGTGAGAATATATGAATATATTTTGAATATATTCAGGAAAAGTCTGTGCGTATGTAAGTATGTGCATGTGTATCTATGTATGCGTGTATGTGAGTGTGTGTGTGTGTGTCTATCGCCGTTTAATCGGACATAATTCTTTAGACGTACCTTACAACTCTACATCACTCTTTAATCTTTTCTTGTCTTTCCCTATGCAGCTATCACCTCTCCTATGCTATTCTTGCATCGCTGAATCGCTTTTACTTTCTATCGTCTGCTCCGGTTCCATACTGAAGTCTTTACGCCTTTCACCTTCTCTCTTCTTTTTCTCCGTTGCGCTCACTCTTATAATTTCTAAGTTGCTCTCTCTCTCTCTCTCTCTCTCTCTCTCTCTCTCTCTCTCTCTCTCATAATTTCTCTTTCTTCTTTATCGGACTCTCTCATCCTTTTACTAATCCTTTTGCATTGTGCCTCTACCTCATTGTGCCTCTACCTCATTGTGCCTCTACCTCATTGTGCCTCTACCTCATTGTGCCTCTACCGCCATATTTTCTCTTTCTGTTATCACTCTCTTTCATTGATTTATTTTTCTCTATCTCGGTCACTTTATTACGCCCTTCAGTTCCCCTCACCCGACCCTCTGTCTCGCTTCCTTTCTTTGTTTTCCCTTTCTCGCTCTCTCCCAGTCTCCCCTTCTCGTATTTTGATTCAGCTTTCAGTTATCTCTCAGCAATCTTTTGCTTACACAGTCATATATTTTGGCACCCGAATTCGTCTGAAAATATTCATATTTGAAAAAAAGAATATTTTGCGTCTTTCTTTCACTCTGGAATTTAATTTCTATTTAAAATCACATTTTCTGAAATTCTCTTTAACTTAAAATTACGTTTTTAATTCTTGTAATTCATTTAGTGGCAACTGGCACCGATTAAAATTAGACTTGCCGTTTAAGTGTATTAAAATCACTCGCTACTTCCCTTTCTGTAGCAGACACCGTATCAGCATGATCTGTGTCAGAACTAGGAAACTCAATGTTTGTTTATTTAAAACGAAATTATGGTCACGACCAAATGCACTTTTCCCTTTAAAGAGGGATTTGAAACAAATGATGTTTTCATCCATAATGCAATAGCAAAAATGTTTTACACACAGAATTTCCTCTTCGCCTATAGTCAAGCCTGTTTTTAAGGAAGAAGAAACATTGAGCAACGGTACCATATTTGGCGAGCTAATACTACTAAGAATCTAATTTGCAGAATAGTTGATATTTACGGAGAATTTGATGATCACTGAGAACAAAATATTTCGAGACAGGTTGGAACTAGAAAACTAGAGACACTTGAGGAATTACAGACTTGACTTCCAAAATATGCTGTCAGATTGACTGAGGATAGGGGTTATGAAAGCACATCTGCGCTACAATAGACAAAAATGTTAAAGCGCAAGGTAAGGTGCTGGTCGGTATCAGCTACACACGGAAGAATATCGTAGAGGGGTACCTTAATCGATGATCTTAGAATATGACTGATTCTAAAAACCGTTTTATTTGGCTCAAAGATTCTTAATGCTATTATTTACCCTGGAAATTCTGGAGAATGTTAGAAAATACAACATCGTTGCTAAATTTCTTTGGTGTCGGCATTGTTAGAAGAGGGTCCATGACAATTTTGAAAGTTCAAGGGCGAAACGTCGTCGCTTCGCAAAGGTAGACTATTGGTTTCTGTACCTTTTCTTTGTTGGGCATGACAAAGTAGCCAAGAACATAAAAATTGCATCTTGCTTCGACATAATCACACTGTTGTCAATAATCGTTCAGCATAAAGTTTGAAAGACACGGCATACAAAAGCGACACCATAATATTGTATGTTAACAACAATGAACTCAAACTGTAAACCAAGTGGTAGTTTATTCTGCCGTTTTTGATAAGGTTCGGCAAAAGAGAAGCCGGAAAGTTCATGATGTTAGGCATAAGATATTCCTAATGAAACAGTTGGTCGACAAAGTCGTCTCACATATAGACAAAATGATTGCAGTTACTCCATTAGATGTTACCACCACAGTTTTTCCCTTGTGCGAGTCTGTGTGCGGTGGGTGGGTGGTAGTGCACAGTAGCTTCTGATTCCCAACATCTTTTGGATTTGTGTAATTTATGCACGTCTTCGCAGCTTTTCCACGTATTCCATATGACCGTTTGGGACAAATGTACTATTTCAAGCACCAAAGCAAGGACAGCCTGGACCGTAATAAGAGAATTAGGCGTTACATTAGGTCACAAATTATAGGAGTTGCAGTATCATTGCCAGGTGTCCTTTCTCAGACCGTGTCAGGGAAACCCAAAGGAACAAAAGCTGACGGAATCTGTATTTCTTTAGAAATTTATCTCTTTGGACCATAATTACATTCTTGTATTACTCCTGGCCAGTTCCGACATTTGGATGCGGGTTTGTATTTCCGAGTCTTTCGGTTTCCCTACTTTATATGAATGATTTATTCCCGAGGGTGGTTTACCTCTCGACAATCCGGATTCAACTCATGTTTTCAAATTATTTTAAGAATTAAAACGTTTCAAGTGTAAAACATAACATATGCTAAAAAGGAGTTTGAAATGGAATAATTCTATTTTTAATTTCTCTAAATTCTGAGCCCATATTTAATAGGCATCAAGTAACAATATGACTTTAAATAATAAAATATAATATTGATATTTGGTCTGTATCTGTAGTAGGGACCTAATGTCACCTGTCTTCTAAAATCGAAGTGGAAATCAATTTAATTTCCTAAATGAATTATAGCATTTTAAGAGAAATCTGATAGGGTCCAATTAAACTGGTTCTACATTCATTAAGAACAATTCTCGGTCAATCATGTTGGCTATGGAACGCCTAGAATTCTGCTAGGGATTTGTGAAGGAAATGAAACGGTTTGTGTCTTCCTTAAATAAAACTAAAATCCTCTAACATTTTCCAGATAGACTAACAGGTTCTTTTTACACTACGGTGCTTTTCATAATTATACGATCAGAAAGGTTTAACAGCGACCGATTATAGATCTCCAAATTACCCCCATTGGATTATGCGGTCTAAGATACACCTAAAGAGACAGAATGATCCTGGATAGAATACTTCATCTACTTGATGAGAACTGACCTGAAACAGAACTAGTAACAGCAGCAACAAAGCAACAACGATGGCGACAACAACAAAAGCAACAAGTATTCTATCATTGATTTCTGTTGAGTGAGCACAAAGACCCTATATTTTTTGAAGTGGGTAAAAGCAAAAAGAATGAAACGTATGCCTCCTGCACATTTTCTCAATTTCTTTTCTGTGGAGAGTAGCATAAGAAGTCCTCTAATTCTCTGTCCCCGTTCTTTCGTGTCCGTACTTTTATAACTTTTGTGTAATTTGAAAGGTTACATGAGACGAAAACAAAAAGACAAAACGAAGTAGAAAGCTAAACAAAAGCATATAATGAGAAATATTGAAAGGAAAAAAATATCTTTGGAATCAAATTATAACGAATTGGTAGATGTGCGTGTGGTGGGAAGTACAAGTATATAATTTAATATTATAAATTGGAGAGAAAATATTTCACGATTTACCAAACAACAGTTAGGCACTCATTGAAGTAGTAATCTCAAAAGAGTGTCTTAAATGTCAATATAAAGTTAAAAACACAACAAAAAATTGAAATTAGTATAAAATAAAAGAGGACACTAGTAGCACCGCTACTAGCATTACTTCCACCACTGTCATCACCACCACCACCACCACCACCACCACCACCACCACCACCACCACCATCACCACCACCACCAACAACAACAACAAAAACAACAAAAACAAGACTCATATTTGAGAATAACGATACAAACAAATCACCATTGAATAGAAGAAGGCAAGAGAAATAAACCAAACACAAACACACTCGAGCAATGTTTTCTGAAAAATAACATTAGCAGATGATTTAATTAGACGAGAAATTTTGCAGAAAATTTAGTGAAAAATATTTTGACGCAAAAGAAAACAGGAAAGAAACAAACACGTCATATTTTTAATTTTTCGACTTTTGACTGGTTTGCTTTTGTTTTTAAATATGATGTTTTTTGAAAGTAAGTGAAAGTTACCCAAATATGAGAATCAGTAGTTTGATCTCACCATACGTGCTTCCCAGTTTTAACAATCATTTCTTTACATCAGCACTGGTGTTTAGTTTATCGATCCTTATATTTGAAAGACATGTCTATTTAACCGAACTATTTTGCCTATAGTTATAAAATAAAGCATCTTCTATTTGTCATAGTTGTGGGTAAGAAAGATCACATCGTAAGGTATATGAGATTCCTCCCATGACCTACTTACAGCCACTGAGCATGCTCCAGAGTCTAAACAAGTAAATAAACGCGAATGATGTTAAATCGAAACAACAAGTTCATGGTGTTTGCGTTTTCCATTTGAATCTATTTTCTCATCAATACGTTATACATGGACATAGGAATGTGTGTATACATTCACACAGACACAGACACAGACACAGACACACACACACACACACACACACACACACACA
>NC_068995.1:55556934-55557923 GCF_001194135.2 Octopus bimaculoides | reverse complement strand
TAAGAATCAAGAAAAAGGAAGTTTGAGGAATATAGTAACAGAGTATTTCAGTGTCTCGGATGTTAGTACTTTTCGGATGTTAGTACTTCATCAGAAAAAAAGTAAGATAAGTCTAAGTGTAGTAAGCGGGGAATATTACAAAATTTCAAAAGTGTGAAACAAAATAAAAATGAAATAAAATGTTGAAAGGGACGCTGAAAGAAAGATACAAAATTGGTCAAATACCGTTGAATGGAGAGGAAGAAGTGTGAATGAGTAGCTGGATGTGTCAGTAATATTATGTAACATTATAATAATAATAGTACTCTAGCGTGTAATTCAACGTGCAGAGCGCTCTCCTGAATAATTTTCCTTCAGTCCTATTGTTGATAATGTATTGCTAGGCTTTGATTTAACTAAGTGGTTTTTATGCAGATCAGTCAGCCTAAGAATACTGTTACCATTTCATAGAAGATATCTGAACTGCATCGGTAATATATTCAACAGAAATGCATGAACAATAATAAGGTGTGTTTCTCTGTTTCTGTGTTTTAGAGACACAAGATAGTTTACGACGTGTGCATGCATTCGTGTAAAAGTAATGAGAATGCCACCTTATATTTAAAGTGCTTACCGAATTGCATGGTGTACTGTTAGCCTTATCGATAGATAAGAAAATTCTCACTGCGATTCCAGTATCATGCACACAAACCGAAAAGGAAATAAGAAAGTAATATTTCCCGGAAACATGCCCCTGCAAATAGTAAATAGCAGCCATTTGTAATTTGTACGTGGAAAGCACGTGACAGCAAGACTGACTTATAATTAACGGAGAGGCAAGAAATGGAAACAACATGATAGAAGCAAGCACGTACTGGGCGAATCACATTTCAGCGATTCATGAGATAAATAACAGACTATGCATGGAATGTTATCACACAAACACACACACACACACACACACACCCACACACCCACACACACACACACACACACCCACACACCCACAC
>NC_068995.1:55556202-55556648 GCF_001194135.2 Octopus bimaculoides | reverse complement strand
ATATACAAACATATATATCTGTATGTAAGTATAAAGCATGAACTCGTATATTTATACATACGCATATATATATGTGTGTATGTATATAATAGTGCGTGTGCTTGTTTACCCGTGTGGTTATGTGTGTGCGTGTGTTAGTACATACAATTTCCGATCTGTTTTAAATGCACGACACGTTATCATAAGTATTAGGTCTCCATATCTAAGCCACGTTAAATAATTATATTCCGACATTACAGTTTGACTATAACATAGGAATAATGTCAATTTAACAGAGTAGATGATTTTATGAATATAGAATTGGAGAAATGAAAGTAACGAAGGATTCAAAATATCAATAACTGGTTTCCTACCATGATACATGTATATTTCTCTGTCTGTCTGTCCTCCTGTCTGTCACTCTCTCTCTCTCTCTCTCTCTCTCTCTCTCTCTCTCTCTCTCTCTC
>NC_068995.1:55554496-55556152 GCF_001194135.2 Octopus bimaculoides | reverse complement strand
ATATATATATATATATATATATATATATATATATATATAGACAGCATATATATTTGTATATGTATATGTATAGTGTATATATATACATATATGTCTATATACGCCCTCTACATATATAAGTATATGTGTATGCAGTATATAATTACGAAAGTATGTATGTATATATATATATATATATATATATATATATATATATATAAAGCATTTGGTATGTACTTGGTAGTTAGCCGCTGAAGTTCACTACTAATGGCTACCTGATGTCTTCCACGGTATTTTTACAATTGTCGCTGTATCTATCTCAGGAATTCTTCAGTGTTCATCGAACATATAACAAATGGTAGAAATGGAAAATGGAATATACCAGAAAAAACTTGTATGTTCCATTTTCCATCTCTATCATTTGTTTTCTATATTCTACTATATATTTGTGAAAAGGGCGGACGTTGTCTCCCAAGGAGTTTTACAGGCAAAAGAGTTAGTAAATGTGATTGGACTGACCTGAAAATTTGCACACCTATTTTAAAAGTGGTGGGGAGTTTGCATGGCCACTTTGAGTTTGCTCATTTGAAAGGCGTGGCCTCTAGGGCGCAATTCCTCATCTTTTAAATGTGGCCCGAGTAGACCCGAATGAAATATATATATATAAATTTCTATGGCAGAAAAAATGAAGCAATCACTACCAATATTACAGCAACCTTCACTGAATTCACCAGAATAACTGCTACTAGTTAGGTGGATGGCTACTAGAAACAATAAAAGGCGTTGAGTGAGAGAGGATTCACCAACAAACCAATGTATTGATACTCATACGCAGACAGAGAGGCTCTGGATAATGTATATTATGCAAGTCCTGAAGACATTAAAAATTCCTGTCTTTATGTAACATGCTGTCAAATTGGTTAGTAAGCATATTTTCAGTAAATTTACAAGTACAATGAATGAAATACACATTCCAACAAAAATTACCCTATAATTTTCTATTGCTTCACGAATCATTCACAATGTTCACTATTTATTGAATTTCTCTGCAATTTTTCTGAGTCGTTTGTTTCGTTCAACGCTACAGAAGTACCTACGGCACTTACGAAGCAAATCCACCGAATTATTTTGAAAACGTGACGACATATTTTCGTAAGTTCTTCAGAGATATCTTCAACCATAATAACGTGAAAACAGATTTATATGTGTGTATGTTTGTCTATGTCTATGTGTTGGCGTTTACGTGCATGCGTGTGCATGTGTGTTTGTGAGTAGATGCGTGTGTGCATGTATATGTGTATGTATGCTTTTATATTTATATATATATATATAAGCAATGTTAATTCTCTAAATGAAGTATTAACAGTAACTGCACGATAAAGTGTAGTATATTGCCACTTAAGTGTGGCTGACCCCTAGGGGTGGATGTTACTGTTGCTTTTAGCCCCAGGAGGACATCTCCTCCAGCTGGCTTATCGACACACGACTGTGTCCTGTTTGCCAAGGGAAGTTATCCCTCTCACCAACATCTGCAGCACGAACGGATCCGGATTTCAGGGTTATTTCCCTTCGTCGGCGTTCGATAGCTGCTGACCTTGGTGAGAGAGACAAAAACCTGGCAATCTTATATCTTCTTTTCCAGTGAAATTCTTCACTGATATCGAAAAGGTGAAAACA
>NC_068995.1:55550037-55553187 GCF_001194135.2 Octopus bimaculoides | reverse complement strand
TACTACTACTACTACTACTACTACTACTACTACTACTACTACTACTACTACTACTACTACTACTACTACTACTGAAAAGATGCCCTCCAATCACACACAAATTTGGTTATTTGTCTGTAGAAGAGAACTGTTCGTAGAAAATTTTACTACTCTTTTATTAAAGCGACCGGTATCCTAGGAAACGGGTCGTTTCTACTTTGTTGCTTGCTCTCCGTGGCAGCTTTTTTGTTTGTTACTTTATTAAATCTTACCTATTTGTTTTGTTTTTATTCTTAACATGCTGTGAGAATTTTCTGGAAGGAGAGGTGAGTGGAGGGAGGGAGGGAGGTGTAGGAACAGAAATAACAACGTCGCGGCACAACGTCGCGGCACAACATCGCGGCACAACATCGCGGCACAACGTCAACGTCGCCTACTATGACAACCGCCACCAATACCACCGCCACAGATGTCGTTGGTAGCAAAACAGCAAGAACAGCAACGAAGGCAGCGGCGGCAGCAGCAATCCTAATCCTAACCCTAACCCTAACCCTAACCCTAACCCTAATCCTAATCCTAACCCATCGAAGAAAGAGAAGAACAACGGATTGTGACGGTGAGTGCAGCACGACTGCCACCACTAGAACTGCCAATACGAGGCAGCAGCAGCAGTAGCAGAAGGCCCAGCGGCAGCGGCAGCGGTACCACCAGTGTAATGGTGCCTAGCAGAACGGACATCGAGGTGATCAATATCCTTTTGAAAAGAATACAACACTTCGATGGTGACAAGGTTTTTCTCGGAGAAATCGGTGTCTTGCAGCTCGGCACGGGAAGTAGCAAGTAGCGCGCAATGGGTTCCGCTGAAAGTGTTTCGGGTCTATTTCGATCTAGACATCCAGGTAGAGCCAAAAGAGACTCATTGTATAGGTTGCATATAGTCTATTATTGATTTAGCATCTTTTTTCATTATTTCTGTAAGTATTTCTTGCTCGGTTTGTTTTTCTGACGTGTCTAGCAGGATTTTGACCACAGAAATATTTTCCTTTGCATTTTGTATTTAATGTGTTTTGGAATTCCGTTTCGATTCTGACTTGTATTTTTTATTGCATTTCTGTTGCTTTGTCTTTATCTAAAATCCATTTCCCTTGTTTTGCCTTCTCAAGCATGGTTACTTTGCACTTTATACATGTTTTTGTGTCCTTATATATAAAGAAAAGACTTGTTTTAGCTTTCTTTGTATCCTTAATACACTAATCAGTTTTCATTTGCTTGCTCCTATTTTCACATGATATTGTGGTTGTATTTTGTAACTATTTTGCCCGTTTTATTCATTCATGTATTTATACTGCAAAATACTTTTTGTCTAGTAATCAACGAAGGCCATGCAAAGTTTTGTTTTCTGCTTCTTGTTGACTTTTATATAATTACAATGAATTAGATCAGAATATACTTAGAAACAGATAAGACTGAAACGATAAAAGCAGCCGAAACGGAGAGAAAATTTAGAAAAGTTAGGATAAAAAAGTTAAATTAATATAAAACACGGAGCTCGATGCTAAAAATAGGTATAAATGCACAAGCTCTCTCAGTTAAAAAATTCACTTCCAACATGATAAAGAAGATGATAAATGAATTCATGAGCTTAGAAATGAAAAACCAGGTAACTTCAAACAATGTTCCGGGCTCTTATACAAATAGAAATCTAATATACAGTATCATCAAAGAAACTAGAAAGATACTTCTAATTTAATGTTCTTAGCTTTAGTTAATCTCACTAAATCTTCATATAGTAGTTTTGGCACATCTGTCTAATCCTATACTCATGATTGTGTCTTTATAGCGTCATGTGCTTTTGTCCTTTTGTTAATCTGACTTTTGAATTACTCTTTTCTAATTTTCTCCATCGTATCTTTGTGATAGTTTTTTTCTTTTCAGCTTCATTTACTCCTAAGTATTTATATGGACGGTTCTGATCTAATTCCAGGATCAATGTCTAATTTTTATTCTCTTTGACAGTGGCATGGATGTTCTTGGGTAAGTTGGTAGCTTGCAGCTCGGCACAGGAAGTTGCAAGAAAACGTCAGGCAGCGTTGTTTCTACTTACAGTTTGCTTTGCAGTCATGTGGTTTCAATTTCAATCCCACTGCGCAGCACCTTGGGAAAATATCTTCTACTATGGCTCCGGCCAGATCAATGTCTTGTTAGCAAGTCTTGTCGACGGAAACTGCGGGGAAGCCTGTCTTATATATAGATGCATATATATATATGTACGTATATATGTCTGTGTTTTTCCGTCTCCCCATCGCTCAACAACCGATTTTGGTTCCTTCCAGAAATAGTAAAGATTATTATCAGTCGATTATTAGTTTAATCGATGCATATTAAATTTTGGACCTATATGAATGCCATAAACCACTTTTCAGGATAGTGTTTAGTGGAATCGGTTAAGAAGGAAAAAAAAGAAGATTTATTGCCGTTTCTTTCAGTTCTGTTCAAATCTTATCGAGATAAATTTTCTCCTTTCATTTTCAGGTAATCGGTAAAATATGTTAAGTATAAGGATTGGTTCAACAGATAATATTTTTTTCCCTCCAGATATTTATAGTCTTCTAATTGTAGTTGTTCTGTAATTGGTGAGGTCGTGGGTGATAAATACGGAAAAAAATAACAGCACTTCAAGCCGTAAAAAATTTATGAAGATGACTGTTATGATGATAACGATACTGCTACTGCTACTGCTGCTGCTTATGATGACGATGACGACAATGATGACAAGAACGATGGTAATAAGGATGGTGGTGGGTGTTGTTGTTGACGTAGTAGCCAAAAGCTATTAGAAAATAATCCAGCAACATACAAAAGGAAGAAGTAATGATGGAACACGTACACGCGCCGGGAAAAAAATAAGAAAATTATAAAGAATAAATATCAATGGAAAAAAAAAATATGAAAAGAATATTTCGTTCAAAAGAAACAGTCGTAAAAAAAAAAGTTAAACGTTTAGGTGTACTATTATTTCTCATATGTTATTGTAAGTGGAGAAAACAAGTAATTGCCTTTAGAAGATTTAAACTGGATACAGACACACACACACACACACACACACACACACATGTAAGTGTATATATACATACATAGATATAAGTGCTTGTGTATATATATGTACATATA
>NC_068995.1:55538460-55549964 GCF_001194135.2 Octopus bimaculoides | reverse complement strand
GTATGTATGTATGTGTGTGTGTATGTGTGTGTGTGTACCCGCACATGTAAATGACAAAAAGGGGAGAAAACTGTTTTTTTTTTCTCCAAAAAAAGTCTCCCCTGCTGTAAATTAATGAGAAAAGAACCTGAAAGCAATTTGTTTTGGGAAAAGTCTGGAAGAAATGGATCAAAACAGAATTAGAGAAAATCCTAAGAAGAAATAAAAAAGCGGGGTAAATAGCGAAACCCAATACACTTGAAGATTGTGATGATTGGTTTCTCATTGAAGAATATTTATGATGATTGGTTTCTCAATCGTCTCCGTCTTATTACAGAAGCCGCATTCAAAGTGATTTGCTTTTATGCTTAGAGACCCTGCAAGATATTTCAACCTTGAGCAATTGTCCTCATTGTAAAAGATTCGAAGACACGAAACAGCACAAAATGAAAATGAATTCTAAACCAAGAGCTTTTGTTGTTCTTGTCGTTGTTTTGAATATACTCAGTTTTCGTCTCAACGGACCTATGATCAAAGATTTTCCTGTTATGACCATTCCATCTTAAATTTTTTAGCTGATGTGGGTTGTTAGTACTTCTGTGTTTGTAATCGCACTAACTACTACTAATCTAAAACATCAAATGAATCTTCTAAACAACCCTGATATGCAGGGCAGAGCAGCATATGGGTGTGAGGCAAGGATGTTAAGTTAAGGCTAACAATTAGTGACTAAGAGCGTTCAAGATGATGTACTGCGGATCCGTTGGGTGATCCGCAGAATGAACGATTTTGTCTTGGAATAGTTGAGGGCAGACCAATTTCTGATAAGGAGAGTCATACGGTGGAATCTGCAACATTTTAGTCCCGTTATTGTGGTTCGGAAGCTCTGTTTTTTCATCCCAGGAGCTCGGTGGAAGGAAAAGAAGCTCGCAGTAACAAAGACGAAGAGGGTGAAAGACATGAGGGACTAACCTGGAAAATCTTGGCGGGAGGAATAAGAAAACGCAGTGTTTTGCAAGGGGTGGAGGCTGCGTCTGAACCCCTCAACCCTCAGTTATGATGATGGTGATATACATTCATTCATAACTACATTATCCAAAATTTAGTTTATTACGCAAATGAGAGGTGATTTGAAGAATAATTATTTGCTATTTCTAGTGAATGTAAAAGAGCATGTGCGAATAGTTAATGAGTTTATTTCGTATTTGTGATTGCCTGGGTTTGTTTGCACTGCGACTTTTGCATGTGCATTCTTGAATAGTTTTGAGTCGATTAGATATGAATTAGAGTTTTCGATGAGGTATTGTACTTACAGTTTATGTGCCATGGAGCATCTTGTTCGAGAGATCAGTTTCCCCAATAGAATATAAAGCGTAATCCCACATCCTCTGATTCACCTGCAACTTCAATAGACCTAAAACCACCGAAAGAAGCTAAGAAATCCTAATCTAAGAATACTATAAATCTTTGAGTATCATATACGTTCAATACGTATTCACGTACACAGATGTGTTGTATTTATTTGTATAGAAATTTTTTTTCCTTCTTTTGTTGCGTGTGTTTAGTAGTCTTATTATATACATATTTACTACGATTGCAAATGAACGTATATAGTGATTGCTTCCGGCGTGGTAAAATACGTACGGTTTGGCCTTTTGAAATATTGGATGGATTTCTGCATCGACAAGAAAAGTGTGAGTTATAATTGTAAGTTTATATCTCAAAGATAAGAGGTAATGGAAAGGCTGATTGGATTCCTTGCAGAAAGGAATTCTTCAATAGAAGGAATTAGAAGCTATTTATTACATACGAGCTGTATAGCTAGAAGGAAATCAAAGATGGCTATTTTTGTTTCGCCTCTTCTAGAGAAGTTACTGGAAGAAATGAAGAAAGATGTGGTGTGAGGTCAATTAACGTCTGACCTGATATATGAGAGAAAAGAATTATATATTATCGAAAGCACTGCAAAAATATAGAAAATATATTGTGGATAACATTGATTACTCAAACAGTATTATCAATGACGACATCAGTTGTTCTGAGAACAGCTACCGTGACACAACAATAACGACATCGACAACGTTAAATGGGCGAAGGCATGGTTGTATGGTTTCGGAGCTCGAATTGCAACCGTGTCGTTCTACCTCGCAACCCATTTGGCAAGTTTCATTTAATACAGTCAAATGTTCGATCGACAGGTCGCAATTGAAATTAAATAAACAAAAAGTGTAGATGTCTGTCTGAACAACTGCTCTTGCTCGTGGTTTATATACTCAATCTGGAATCCAGTTTCACATGGAATCCTTGGTGTTCGGTGTTTATGAAGAAGCGTTCCTTTTGCATGTATTGCAGGATTACTTCCTGTATTCGTACCACCAATCTCAGAATACCAATAGAGTGAGTACCAGTCATTCTAAAAAATAAGTACTTTGGCCGATTCGTTCGACTAACATTCTTCAATGCAGTGCCCCAGCATGGCCGTAATCTAATGAGGGAAACAAGTAATTGATAAAAGACAGGCGATGTGAAGTGATTCTGCTGAGAAACGAAATCGCGCCTCAGATTTCCGCTGGCTTTATAAATCTAACGTTTCTACATTATGACGATATTGATGTTTGAAGCAGATGTTCGATAATATCAAAATTTGTTGATAGAACAATTATTTAAATATTTGAGGAAATACCATAAGTGGCAAGAAAACATTAAATTTCTCATTAATGTGACTGAGGGAAGGCACTTTCTTGTACAGTAAACAGCTTAAAACATAAAAGAACACTGCGCTGATGGGAACCGAATATGCACGTGTTGTAAATGGAAAATAAATGAAGTAATGTTACGTTTAATATTTGTCATAGAAAACGTCTGGAAGCAAGCAAGGCATATACGCGCGCGCGCACACACGCACGCACACGCACATCTGTCTATCTATCTCTGTGGCTATCTCTCTTTCTCTCTCCCTCTTTCTCTTTCTCTCTCTATCTCTCTATCTATCTTTATCTATGTATCTCTCTTTCCCTCTCTGTCTCTGTCTCTGTCTCTCTCTGTCTCTCTGTCACTGTCTCTCTCTCTCTCTCTCTCTCCAACTATCTATTTATACTTTCCTGGCTACGAATTGGCGGACACAGTTAGAGTTTCAGACAGAATCCAGTGTGATATATGTTCCGCATCTGTGTGCATTGAGTTCAAATCTCGGAGCGGTCAGTTTAATATTTCATTCTTTTGAAGTCAAGATAAATTTTCATTCAAGAGAAATTGTTTGCGTGTCAGAGATAAGCATCATGTCTTGCAATATCTTTGCGGCTCAGTGTATTCTGATTTCAAATTCCATTCCCTAATCGAAAAACGCTAACACTTTTATCTTGAGTTTATACACTTCAGCGGTTTTACATTTGCATCATATTAAAATTGTAAGATTTTAGGGACAGAAAACAACTGTTAGAAGGGATGCAGTCTATTTGTATTGAATTAATAAATAATAATTGATGTAAGTCAATTGTTTTTCATCAATATTTCTCCATTTTCTGTTTTCTTTAAATTTCGATTCTTGATAAACTCATGTATATCCTTGTCTTTACCTATAATTTATGAGCATAATATGCTTGCATATGTATGCCCATGGTTAAACATTGGTAATATACCAAGAGTATAAGGGATACTTCTGTCCCTTGGACGGTTATTTTAAATTTTAACTCAGCTATATATATATATATCTTGGCTTAAATAATATATACATATCTATTTTGTATGATATATTCGAGATTCCGATTTTGTGTTTAATGTCATCGTTTACAGCGATATTGTTGTCATAGCTCCTGCTTTTACATTATATATGAAAAACCTTTCACTGACAAATAATTCATTTTCAGAAGACTTTAAGATGTACTCCTGCATCGCACGTTTATATCTATGATCTATGTACGCATATATAGAATCACGTATATATATATATGCGTACGCGCATACACGTATACACACACAAACGCGCATACACACATACCTGAAACAAAATAATATTGATATATTGTAACTTCAACTAATTTAATTATAAAGACAAACGTGAAAGAAATGTCTCATTACAATTCTTCATTTGTTTTAATATTTTTATTTCTTTTAATTTGTGTATTTATTTATGTTTTAGATTAGGTCACGAATCAAGATGTCTTTAAAACACAAGCTGCATAAACAGAAGCAAAAGAGCCGAGAAAAAGACAAACATCATTTCTGAATTTTTATAAAAAGCGATCGATATTACTTCAAATTCATACACACATTCACTCATATATATGTGTATATATATATATATATATATATATATATATATACATATGTTTGCGTATGCAAATATAATCAGAAAAGCATGCACTAACTTGCATATATGCACGCACTCACACATATACATACAAAGAGACACACATATATCTAAACACACAAGTGCACCATGCGTATATGTATGCATAATTTTTTTTTTTTTACGTTGTCGCAGTCATGAACAATTGTATACCAGAAACACACTGACATATACTCGCGCGTGAATACACAGCACATGCAAATGCACATGCTCATGCACATGCGCATACATATGGAGACAGAGAGAGAAAGAGATAGATAGATTGATAGATAGATAGATAGATAGATAGAGAGAGAGAGAGAGAAAGAGTAAATTGCCAAACTATCAGAAAACAGATTAACTTATAAATAGATGACTGTTACAAATGCAATTCAATTAACGTTTAATATTTGAAATATTTCTTTTCGTTGTAAATTAAATGAATTTAATAGAATATGTAAATTACTTTTAAAGTGTTATGAATGTAATGTGTTTAAAATGGCGGAAAATGATAAGAAAACAGAATTAAACAAACAGCAATAAATGAAAACAAAAGCCAAAAAAAAAGCTACACAAATAAGCTAATTTCCTCTAGAAATAATGAATATTTAATGAAAATGAATATTATTATTACTACTACTACTATAACTATCGCTAGTGCTATTGCTGTTATCGTCATCATCACCATCATCGTCATCATCATCATCATCATCATCATCATCATCATCATCATCGTCATTATCATCATTATTGTTATTTATTATGACAAATGCTACTATTATTATTTAATGTAATTACAGTAAAGCGTGCCATGATATTTAATTATGTTTCTTTACGCGTTGTGTTCGGATCATGCCACAGCTCGTTGTTTTTCTTTCTTAAATTCCCTAAAATATTTATCTGTGACATGTTGAAGTCATCGATATCGATTAAAAACCTTCACCAGATTTCAAAACTCGTTCCCAGACTATGCTAAAATGAATCATTTTGCAACTCTGTACGTGTCCGAATTAAAATCCTGCCGAGATCAACATTGAAATTGAACTCAACCGGGACCAATTATGGTGAGCATTTTGTATGTATGTATGTGTTTGTGTGTCTGTGTTTGTCCCTCCAACATCACTTGACAACCGATGCTGGTGTGTTTACGTCCCCGTAACTTTGCGGTTCGGCAAAATTGACCGATACAATAAGTTCCAGGCTTACAAAGAATAAGTCCTGGGGTCGATTTGCTCGACTAAAGCCGGCGCTCCAGCATGGCCACATTCAAATTACTGAAACAAGTCAAAGAGTAATGTTATGTAGCCTGCTATGTTAAAATTATTCTGTCCGGATGTCAAAGTCCCACGGAATGTTTGTTTTTCTTCCAGGTTCGTTGGAGTCTTTTCTAGTTTATGATTCTGCTCTCTGTAGTATTGTATTCATATTTATTTACAAAATGCTCGCTATAATTTGAAATAAACCTTATCATGATGTTGTTTTTTCTTTCTCGGTTAACACTTTAAAATATATTCCACTCACCGAATACATGGATGGTAACTCTTCGTTGAAGCAGTGGAGTAAATACTATTGCATAGGGAACAAGTGTTTACAACTTGATCGTGACGAGTCGTCACAACACTTTCAGTAACTGTCCTTATGTCTTTACGTCGGTGCCATTCCTAGACGAGTCATGGTTTTATCCAATTCTTGGCATCTCTGTGAAAATGTTCTTGTAAAAGCATTTGTTTTTGAGCCTCCTTCTTTTCCCAAATTATCCTGTTTTGGTATACTTTCTCCTCTTCAAGTTTACTCGAAGTAAGTCCTAATTCTGAAGCAGCATGTTTTAGTAGTTCTCCAAAGTAATTGCTTATGACTTTTGCTAGCCAACTGCATAATCATAATCGACTAGTACCCTCCCCTAAAATTTCAGGCTTTGTGCTTATAACTGAAAGGATTACCATAATCAGCATTGTCGTCGTCGTCGTCGTCATCACCATCATCATCATCATCATCATCGTCATTATTATTATTATTATTATTATTATTATTATTATTATTATTATTATTATTATTATTAGTCACATTAAACTTGTACTTTTTTCGAAGGAAATGTAATCAACCAGAAAAAAGCTAAATGATAGCATTTGACACACGACTTATCAAGAGGCCTTGCAAATATTTAATCAGTAATTCTAACATTTCGAAATAAATGATGTACAACTTCAGTTAGTAGTTTGTTAAATTATCGATGGGAATTTTCTGTGTAATTTTCAAACATAGGATAAACTAATTCGTAATAGCTGATTGATTGTTTTTTCCCGTTTAATCACGTTTACAGATCATTAAAGAAAAGAAAATGTTTTTGTGGATTTTACCAACTGCCTGACTAAATATCACTTCAGCTAGTGCAACGTCAAAAATGTGGACGTTAGATTAGTTTCTCTAAGCCATCACACATTTTGGTATTAATTAAATTTAATGTCGATAGCAGAAAATATTGGAGTTGACAGGAAACAATGTTTGCTGCATAAATTCTCACTATATGGTAACTTTCTAACAACTTTCAGAGAAAATATGTTTTACTATTAATGGGTGTGTGATTTTGAAGGCTGTTTCGCGACGTAGTGTTTTCGGGATCGACCTTTCTACGCGGTACAATGGACATGTCTTCTACTGTATCAATGTATTGATCAATGATTGATAAGTTCTCAGTGGAATGTGATAGAAAGGTAACTGAATGGGAACTTCCAAGTGTATATACATGCAAATGCACACACACACACACACACACACACACACACACACACACACACACACACACACACACACACACACACACACATACATATGAATATGGCTGCGTGGTAAGAAGCATGCTTCCCAACCACAGGGTTCGCGGTTCAGTCAGCAACTTAGGAAAGTGTCTTCTACTATAGCCTCGGGCCGACCAAAGACTTGTGAGTAGATTTGGTAGACGGAAACTGAAAGAAGCCCGTCGTATCTATCTATCTATCTATCTATCTATGTTTTTTTGTCTATCTATATCTACAGGAATATTCTCCTAAAAAGAAGAATACGACCTTTAGGTTCCTAACTTCGAAATTGCAATAAAGAATTAACCTTTTATTTTGCGCAAGGAAGCGGTGCCCACAATGCAGGCTATTCCCAACTTTGGTGATGTGTTATCCCAACAGGAAAGGGGCACCAGCGCATGATGCAATTTATGTGCGTAATTTCCTCAGTGAAACGTTCCCAGGGAGGTGGATTGGGTGACGTAGAGGTATTGAATGGCCACCCCATTCCCCAGAACTAACACCCACGAATTTTTTTTTTCTGGGATGTTGTTAAGGAGAACTTAGTCCAGAGAAAACCATGCACTCTGCCTCAACTACATGGGTTCATAACAGAGGCCTAATGAACTGAGCAGGGTCTGTGTCATCGTGTGTGTCACAGTGTGGCAGATAGACGCCAAGGATGTATCAATGTTTAGGGCGGACATTTTGAGCATTTACGGGACAAACATTGTACAATGTTTTTTAAATGAAAAGATAAAAATATACAACTGTACAACTGTAGGCATACTTTTGCACCACCCTCTATATCGTTTCAGAAGAGTATCAGCTTTTTAACCGTTTTGCAATATTCAGCTGATATTTAGTAAATTTCTCTCTTTTCCTTACATAGAAAAACCTATTGTTGGTTAGGTGGTACTTTTGGCAACGTCCAATCTATGCAAACGATATAAATTATTCTATAGTTTTGAATCTGAATCACGTGTTTCGTTTGAACAAATTCCTACAGTGAACGGGATTGGCCTTTGTAAGAGCAGAAAGCCTTGAACCGATCAATTATTCGAAAGATTTTCAAGTTTAGATTATTTGTTGACTAACTGAAGGCTTCTGACACTTAGAGTGCTGCTAGATATTTTCAGTTCTAATAATATATTTTCGTTCCAATGTTGTAGAGTCACACCGAAATTTAAATAGCTTAATAAAATGGGGAGAAAACTAAATGAGATCATACGATAAGTAGAGACCGCAGGTTTAACGGAATCAATCCAATTCGAGGTTTATTATTTGCTCATCATACTTACATTTCTTTGGAGGATCAATATCTTATTTTATTTCTTCTTCCATTAAGCTCTTTTATTATTTTGCTGCTCTGGAATGCTCCAAAAGACGGCTTCAGTTGACAATATTGGGTTTTCGATTGTCTAATTTAATACTTCAATATCATCTTGCAACTTATTTGCCGATCTTCTACCTTTTAACATTTTCTTCTTTTTTTTCTTTATATTTTGTTTTCGTTTCGGTCATCTGTGTTCACCGCTGTGTAAAACATTAGTGGAAACTGTGACTTTGAATCTAAGATACATGACGGCGAAATAAAGAATGGACACATACGTGTGTGTGTATATGAGTGCGTTTGTATGTATATATGCGTGTGCATGTATATATGTGCGTGTGTATATGTATATATATGTGTGTGTGTATGTATATATGTATGTATGTCTGTATATATATATATATATATGTATATATGTACGTGTATCTATATGTATGTATATAAGTATATGTGTATGTGTATATATATGTACATGTATCTATATGTATGTATATATGTATGTATCTAAGTATATATGTATGTGTATATATACATATATATATACATACATATATATGAATATATATACATATATATGAATATATATACGGGGCGGGGGTGCGCGTATGTATTAGTGAAATAAATCACACACACACACACTCTCGGACATTTACGCTATAACCTGTTGTTCACATACCCACTTAAACCAGCAGGATACATCACCTAACGTCACATACATAATCTCTCTCATTCTCACCTTCTGTCTCCCACACAAGAACACTCGTATTTTTTCACACACGCAATTAAATTAACATGATAAATCACACCCTCCAACGCGAGCACACATGTATGATAAATCAATGGATACGCACACTAGCAAGCTTCACTGCCACACACGTGACCTCTGTCTGTCTTTCTTTCTTTCTCTCTGACACACGAATGCATGTTAACATGATAAAACATTTATGCATCAACTGAAACCCACGTACAGACACTCTCAAAATGTTTGGCACATAAATTCAAACCGATCTATGTAATTCACATCCATTTCATAGTACACACATATATCAACTAATCATTTCTTCACACATTCATACGCATAGAAATGCATCTGAAGGCACAATACATAACCTCACACCTACATGTGAACAGGTAGGTGTCATAGTTCTTTCTCTCTCTCTCTCTCTCTCTCTCTCTCTCTCTCTCTCTCTCTCTCATTAATACATACACCTACACACGAAATTAGAAACAAGCCCTGAAAGAAATATGTTCTGCCGTAGTCGTCATCCACTAGGAGACACTAACGTCTGCACAGACGCAGACACTCGCATCATTTCCTACATATGGACTGGTTGTTTATATCATGCCTTCTTTACGAGACAAAATGATGGAGGCAACATCCTCAACTAAGACGCTTCATACCCAGCATGGTGGCAACCTAATGACTTTGTTTGTTTTCGAACCCTAGAACTCATAAAGGCGGTTACCCGGTTTCCATTTCCATGGCCTATAAGTGACGGAGATTAGATCAATTCTTCTGAACAGGACACCAATCCGTGGCAGGGTTCATGGCCAGAAGCGTTGAAGAGAGGGACCAGTCGATTAGATCGACGCCTGTACTTGACTGGTACTTTATTTTATCACATTCGATAGGATGAAAGGCAAAGCACCTCAGCGCAATTTGAACTCAGAATGTTAAGAGCCGGAATAAACGCCACTAACCATTTTGTCCGACGTGTTAACGAATCTGCCAGCTCATCGCCGTCAATCTATTGATTAGAACCATTAAAATAAAACAACAAAAATATAAAGAGCGGCATGCAGTGTCTTCTAGTCTGGATTATTTTAAGATATTGGTTATTAATGAGCTGCAGGTCATAGTTCGGACGTTGCAATCTTCTCTACCTTATATTATTAATATATAAACACAATCTCAACTAATATAAAGAAAATACAGTTGCTGTTATTTAACACCAAATTAGTTCCACCAGAGCAGCTCTATGTTGAAAATTATTCCCGTGTTGACCCGTATTTTTAGGTGTTTCCTTGTCGGAGCATACTATCTGATATATCCTTCTGCACCTTAGAATATGGGATTTGGTTTTAAGGAAAACACCGAGTGACCACGGTGTGATGGTTGGTCTACAGCCCCTTTAATTTCTTCATTAATTTTTTCAATGCTTTTAAGAAAATGAATGTAAATTTATGACAAAAGCTTTTCCTCTTCTGCGTCAAAATCTTCCTTGTGATGCGTCTATTGTAAGCAAGGTGAGCCATGTGTTTGACACCTTCTAGCCTTCCGTTTTGCCATCGTTAGCCAGCAGTAAACTGAAAGAAGAAAGCCGTGTGCATAAGTCTTACTTAGCTTAGTACATTGTCTCACCAAAAACAAATTGTAGGTCCGACATCTCCAGTGTTAATACTCGGTGGAAGGACACCTGGCGTTCGTAGGCTAGGATTATCATGCTCTGAGTTATGGCTTGCTGCTTGACATATGGATAGTAGGCAGTGGCCAAGCGCTGTAGGCTGATAACCAACTGACCAGGAACAGGGTCTTAGCTAAGAGCTAAAGAGACAGAGTCACGTAGTTTCTTTTTTCGTTTGGTCGTGGTGAATGGCGTAAACTTTGACGAAAAGCATAGAAAAGTGGATTGTAGTCATTTAGTCAACTGAGCGTTGTATACAACATTACTGTAGCAGAAACGGGCAGAAACATATTGGCTTTAAATATCATTCGGCTATTACAAGAGGCGCGGATATTACTCAGGCACGAGCTCAATTCATGCTCACTGTCACTAAATTTTCCACCAATAGCGAGCGATGGTTCTCCGTTCGATATGGTGTACTTTTCTATCTACATACTTGGTACATGATGTTAGCAAATCTCCTTTCTTAGCAGAAACAGAAATGTGTGGCAATGAGAAGCTGTTAATTTAGAATGAGATGAAGTCGCTCTAAAGTCAACATAACCCGTATATTCATACCTTTGTCTTTTATTTTTTAATACGGAGAGAAAAGTGAATGATGTAAATTGAAATGGAAATCTACCATTCAATCTCAAGCTGGATAGTTCAAAACTATCAAGGAATATATTGAATATATATATATATAT
>NC_068995.1:55536715-55537835 GCF_001194135.2 Octopus bimaculoides | reverse complement strand
ATATATATATATATATATATATATATATATATATATATATATATATACATATATATACATATATACATGTATATATATATGTAGAGATAAATACATATATGTATATAACTACACACACATACACACACATATATATATATATACTTGTATATATACATACACACACATACCTCATTACACCTATATGAGAACTTTGTTTCCTGTTTAATGTGTTTATTTCTTGATATAAACTGTCAGTATGTATGTCTTCGCATGCATTTCATTGTGAATGTGAATCTTCCTTGTATGTGCCAATGGGAGAGAGCGAGATCGGAGGTGTGTGTGCCTGTGTGTGCATGAGAGAGAGAGAGAGAATGAGTGAGATAGAAAGAGAGAGAGAGAGGGATTGTATCATTCTATACATATGTCTTCGAAAAACAACAACAACAACATATACACAATAAATATCTGCGTAAGAAAACGAAGAAAAACAGTCAAGAAAGAAAATGAAGAAATATCGTAAAAATAAAAAAAAATGTAATAATAAACGAAACCAAGAAAGGAAAAGAAGAGCGAAAAGCACAAAAGAGCAGAATAGTGATTAGCTTTAATTTCCAAAAACTTTGGTACTACTTCAGGTGTTAGCAGGAAATTGGCTCTTTCAATAGATTTTTCTCACAACCATAGAAACACGTCAACTGAAAGAACGATAAAGCAATATTCATTTTCGTGTTGTTTTCACCGTTCCTTTATATATCGGTAAGAAATGACTTTAGTTTTCGATGTTGAAAGTCACGCAAGATAGACTATACTGACATGGTTATTTACACAGGAATCTTCTTAACATTCATGATATATATATATCAATGTCTCTCTTTAAATACATACATACATACATACATACATACACACACACATATATATCCATGTATACAGAATAAAGAGAAAGATTGAGAGATCCCTCTTTACACAAATATATGTATATATATATATATATATATATATACGTATGTATGTAATGTATGTATGTATGTATGCGTGTATGTAAGTGTATGTGCGCATGTGTATATATATATGTGTCTATATATACATTTATATATATATATATGTAATATATATATATATATATGTAATATATATA
>NC_068995.1:55525358-55534997 GCF_001194135.2 Octopus bimaculoides | reverse complement strand
AACAATTGCAGCGTGGTAAGTGTTTATAAGTCATTTAAAAAAACACACAAAAACCGTTAGATTCAATTCAACATTTAAATTTAATCTGTGTCTAATTATTTTAATGGTCTCTTTTGCTAAGGCAGACGATACACATACACGTGCGCGCGCGCACTCAGACACACGCACAAACACACCCACACACTCACAAACACGCATGCTCACACGTACGCACACACACACACACACACACACACACACACACACACATGCTCACACACCCTCTTCCTCTCCCTCTCTCTCTTTCTCGCACTGTCAGTGGGATTGAACCACTGTCAGTGGGATTGAACCAGAAAAAAGCTTGAAATATGTATGAAATAAGTATCAGAGAAAATACTGGACGACCATTGTCTCCCAAGTAATCCGATATCAGGAATCTTAATTTTATTGTTGTTTGTTGTTAATTTTCTTGTTTAGGTTTTGTTGTTCGTATTCTCATCTTATAATTTCTATTTTTACATATAAATGGAAAACATTATTATTGCTGAAGTTGTTGCCGATGTTTTATTGGCGTTGGATATTCCGTTTTCACGTCCTTATAAACTATATTAGTAATGATTGAAGATTCCATGTTTATATTATGCTTAGACTCATTTATCTTCCTTTCGACAACGCATAGTGTTTTAATATCTGCACGCCATATAACTTTTCCGGTTATATAGGTAAAGAAAAAAAAAGTCTACACCAAAATTTGATTATATCATGTCGTCGTCGTATTTTTGATGAAATAGCAAATTCTATGTATCTTAAAATATTTCCAAAATAAATATATTCGTTCGATTTTTTGTTAAAGTTATGATTGAATTTATCGAGCTGTTGTTGTTGTTGTTGTTGTTGTTGTTTAATACCAAATCTAGTATGATCGAGTAGAAATATGATCAAAGAGAAGCAAACCATGTCCATTTTGTCTTTATAAAGCTACTCAAGATAACATTATTTGAAGTGTACTTCTCTTACTTACGTCGGGAGAGTTCGATTATTTTAGGGAGATTTAGCTGCTGTTTGTAGTGTGCTGATTGATTCCTTCTCTGGTTCGATATGGAAAAGAAAATAAAACAGCTGATCCAATTTCCTTTATAGCAAAATATATTTATGATAAGAGACGTACTAACACAACGTTCTTATATATGAATAGGTACATGGAATGCATATACGATATGTTTAATTAGCATATACATTGTCTGGTTGGGAAGCTGTAAGCTGTGAATAAACTTGATGGACGATTCTTCAATGTAAGCCATCAAGTTCCCTGCCCAGTCGGCATGGAAGATGCTTACAAGCATTGGAAAGGAGCGAAGGGTGTCTGAGTGCAGGATGGAAGAGGTAGCTGAAAGCGCCTCTTGTTGACGTTGGAGCAAGAGAGAGCAGTTAAGCTGGAAGCTAGGAGGAGATGATGGGCAGCGACCTGGCCACTTCTGCTGACCCGCCAACAGGAGGGCGTTACGGTTCAGGGACGAAATACCTAATGAACGTTAGATACCTTCTAATGACATCAGTTCCTCCTGGCCAAAGCTCCATTCACTTTAGTGGATGGAAAAAACACCTCCTTCTAGGTGTTATTATTACACACACACACACACAGGCATATATATATATATATATATATATATATATATATATATATATATATATATATGTGTGTGTGTGTGTGTGTGTGTGTGTGTGTGTGTGTGTGTGTGTGAATATAAATATATATTTATACACATATGCCTGTATATGCGTGTGTGCGCGCGTGTGATTTTGATGTAGTAACTTCAAACATATTCTTTTTTTTTTTAAAGATATAATTTTAATGGAATTAAAACGTCTTGCATCATGAGGAATAGATAATTGGCCGAAGGATATCATGAACTACGAGTGAATTACTTTATGATATTCTAGAAAATGAAGAATAAGAAGGTCCTACGATTGAAATAAATCTACAAACAAAGATCGTTTGCTGTAATTCCATTTTCTGGCATTCAGAATTACTGAAAATATTTGACATTCATGAGGCAATGCAATAATTTTAATGAGATCGTGGCAAACCGATATGAATAATTGGTTGAAAGATTTTGGTTGAAACAGAGATCAAACTAGGCATTCGTCAGAAAGATCTATTGTCGCCACGTCTGCCTGTTATTGATTTGGTTATTCTTGTACCATATACATTATAAAAGAGCGAAAGAGCAAAGCAGAGTGTCACTTAGGCGAAAGTAATGATGGAACTAGTTTTCATTGGTAAGTACAACGCTTACTCCAATAATTACAAATTGGATTATTCCAAAGTCTGTTAGCATTTTAGGAAAATGTTAAATGCAGTTTGTCTTTATCAAGAGTTTCATGAATCTGTGTGTGTGCGTGTGTTGGTGCACGCGTCTATGTGTGTGTGTATGTGTGTGGTTGTGTGTGAATGAGTGAGTATATATGTGCTACAAGTAGAGTTTGGGAGGGAAGATCAAATCTCACAGTCACAGTCATTGATGTCAAAACAGAAAGTCATTGATGGAGTGTAAAGAAGAACGTGATGTAAAGTTGAGTGTGTGTATATAAATGAAGGCTCGCTCATCCAGTAAAAACGAAGCTCAATAGAGAGACTATTATTGGAGGGGTCAGCATTATGTTGGGAAGACTGAGAACTATGGAAATCTGATAATTTTACAAACGCGAAATTAAGCAATTTTGAATAATATTGAGGGATGGATTGAAAGGAAGGTGGTGGAAACACGAGGTTAGTTGATAGCCGGGGTAAGATGAAGAACAGGCTGTGCCTTTTACTGTATAGCTGCTGATTTCCAAAGTTATTGATTTGATGTATTGATTAATTGATCAATACCTAGATAAAAGTAATATTGAGAGGATATGCAGGTTGCCTTGAGTGGCCGAAAAATGGTATAGATGAAATGGATGGGTGCAGCAGAAAGAGCTATACAATGCACAACGGATTACATTCATGGAGAATTTTCGGTAGGCTGTATATAAATAAGAGACAGAGAGCGACTCAATATAATAAACACAGCACACTTGTCAATTATAGGGAGTAGAAAAATACGTAAAGAAATATGGAAGAGAAGCTTATATGGGAAGATAGAAAAATCAATGACGAATATATCGAAGCAGAAATGGATTACAAACAAAATAAAAAGAAAAATAGATGCATATCTGGAAAGAAGAAAAAGAAGTGCTACATTGTCAGTTTTTCAAGCAAACCGAAGACATTGTATCTAATTTTATCGATCCCGAAAGAATGAAAAGCAAATCGACCTCGGCGGGATTTTTATCTTCAAAACGAAGAAGGGATGAAAGTAAATAATGGTAAAACGAAAATCACTGCCGCTCCCATGACTTCTGTGTTGGCATTAAAACTTTTAACGAGTTTATCTGCATGCCAACTAGCGATATGTTCTAGCTCTAGTAATCTTCAAATCCCTATAGGATTTTCTATATACATTTCATACTCTCAGACAAAAATTCAAAACTCTATGTTCATAGACCAAAAAATTGTCATTATCATGAACTTTCTGTCGACATTTATATTTTTCCCAAGTCATCAAAAAGTTTACCTGCATAAAATATCTGAACAGATAATGTATTAGGCGAGTAAACTGCGAGTTGAGTGTTCAAATAACAAGTGTAGCGGTTTCTTTGTTCCTAGTCAAGATATATTTTATTCTTCAAGATTCAATACATGTAACTGTTGAAAGAGAATTCCTGCTCGACTTTACTGCAATTCCAATGAAATAACTCTAGAAAGTCCTAAGAAGTTTCTCTCAGTTCCCTCCCCTTCTCTCTCGCTCTCTCTCGGTAGATATAGAGATAGATACACACATAGCTGATCGAGTGACTGTCTAAAAACTCCCGCCTTATCTCGTGACGAACTTCTTAGTAGTCAATGGTATTGTACATATTTCGATGAAAATTCATTAATCATAGTTTCTTGCTGTTGTTTTCCTTCATTTATTCTATCCTGCCAGTCATTACTATTGTATATAATTTATAGTTTCGTATTAAATGCTTTCGACTTACTTTTACTTGTTACTTTTTAACAAATAGTTTTGTTTTATACCAAATGATTTTCCGCTTCTTTTTTCCAGACAACTCAACCTCATTCCACATATATAATGACCATTATAATCAGATTAATATTTCTGCCTTGGACATTTTAAGCATATCATTACTTAAATGAATCGATATTTTCTTTACTTATATAAGCACTTTTTTTCTTTCTATAGATAGTATAAAATCGAATGCGATAACAAATGAATATATTTGACATATTTCCAATAGAAAAACACTAATCATTTTTGAGAAATTATACAGACATTTGGAGGGGAACAATATCCGACGTTGCTTTACAGCAGAACCACATATATTTGTGAGTATGTGTGTGTGTGTGTGTGTGTGTGCGTGTATACATATATATGTATGTGTGTATGTGTGTGTATATACATATATACATACACACATATATATATACATGCATATATATTTATATATATTTATACATATATATATATACATATATATAGAGAGATACCTATAGATACATACACAACACAATGCATCACACACACACACACACACACACATACATATAGTTCGGTTGCAAAGCAATATAGGAAATTGTTTCCCTCCAAACAATACCCAGAAATTATGATTAATGAATTTTGGTCAAAATATATACAATACTGTAAGTTTTGTCATGAGATAAATGGGTGGGGCTTCTTGACAGTCTCTCGACCAGCTTACACGTTGTACCACAATATTTGTTATAGGACTACTGATTGCATTAACGTGGCGATGAAGCGTGACATTTTCCATTTCTTCCATCATTTAAACGAAAATATACACCTGGCAAGAACGATTTACAGCATCGGCACAAAATGATTGTGACTCGAGTCGGAATGTGAGATTTGGTTCCAGTTTATCATGTAGACATTCCTACCCGTTTCGTACATATTCGATTGTTCCTGGAATGGGGTAAGAAATACAAGATTTGAATTGGGAACGTAATAGGTCGTAACAAAAATACACCATCGGCCATGTTAATCTGCCGTTTGATCGATTCTGCCATTGCATCACGCCACACTAGATATGGTATGCTGCTGCTGCTGCTGCTGCTGCTGCTGCCACTACTACTACTACTACTACTACTACTACTACTACAACGAACATCACCACTACCACCACCACCACCACCACCACCAACACCGCCGCCGCCGCCGCCGCCGCCACCACCACCACCACCATCACCATCACCACCACCACAACCACCACCACCACCGCTACCATCACCACCATCGTTATCACCATCACCATCAGCGCCACGATCACTGCCAACAATAATAATAATAAGAACAATAAGAACAAACAGAAGAAGTCTTTTGTGGTTTCAATCGTGGCAAGTTTGATGTCTGGTTTCCTATGCGGCAAGTCTTTTAAATGGCAATATCTAATAATTAGAAAGAACGGTTGTGGTACCGATGTCACAGTGTAAGACGAAGTGTGGAGGAGGCTTTGCTTTAAGCCATTGAGGGAAAAATAAGAAAGATTGTTGGAAATAGAAAGTTCAAAGCAACAAAACAAAACAAAACAAGACAACAAAATATAATGCAATGGATATTACATACATACATACATACATGCATGCACGCATGCGTACATACGCATACATGTGTGTGTGTGTGTATGTGTGCACATGGGCGTGTGTATGAAATAAAGACAAAAAAAAAACCCAGCCGAAACAAGGAACTACAAAGACAAAAGAAAAATTAATTCTATTCTAATTCCTTTTGGAAACATCAATCGAAATGTTTAGAATAGTTTTGATAAAAATATCAAACGGTAATGATATTCGGCTCAAGTCTGGAGCATTTTACTTTGAATTTACTCTCATTTGCATTTCACTACTCTCTATGCGCAGACACATTCAATTCATACATGTATTCCAGTTCACCTACCCCTATATGCATATATACACATATATATACACATGTATGCATGGAGACACACAGACACACACACGTATATATATATATATATATATATATATATCTATATTCAGACATACAGGCACATACACGCACATTATTTTGTTTAACAAAATACAGAGACAGAAACAGGGAGGGAAAAGTAACAGAGAGAGAGGACACCGTACATGTTGTGGAGTATATTTGCATGTACAAAGCTGGTGACACACAACGCTGCTCTGCATAATAGTATTGATCGCTCGAAAAGCCACAAAGAAAAAACGTCTGTTGTTGTCTGAAGGATAACATCAAACAAGAAACTCTGAGTAGCGAAGGCGTGAATCACCTGCTGGAAATAATGTTTATACCACGAACAGTTAGACTGGATTTGTAGTTTGATAAATAATCCATAAATAATGGATTTTCTTTCAATTTTGAAGATGAAGTCTATGTCCAACTTATCAAATTAACATGTATTCCACACTTATGTAACTCTAACATATTTCTTAAGCTGAAACTGTGGTGTGACACCTTATAAAGTAGTGCTGGACGTTAGCTGGAGACACTTGTCCAAGATGTCTCGTAGGGAAATCACTTCTTGATAGAAGAAATATTTAAAATCTTAGGCATCTATAAATGTGAGTTTCTTCGTCCATTTATTTCGCATCCTTCTCTAAGACTCGTTCTCGGGCCGCCGAACTCAACACTTTAAGCTACCAAAACACCCCAGAGGAACTTACAATGCAACCGTTGACTACAGCGCACACTTATCCCCTCCACCATCTTCAATACTTCGTACAGGGATAAAGTGGATAATTTGAGAATTATGTCTCTTGTCCACAAACATAGAAAAGTGATGGTAATAGGATGTGAATCACCCAAACATTTCATTCGTTATCTGCTATATTATTTACTCAGCTCTCTACAAACCATAATTTTCACATCGTAGATAAAAATGAAATTGCATTACATATATAATTCATTTCATGATATCCATCCATTAATTTATATTACATACAAGCGACCATAAGGCTAATGCTTATCTTTAGATTTAGTAGGATTAAATGCATTTCAGTGGATTCAATCGACTGTAGATTTTCCACCATTAATTTGCGGCTCTATGCCAATGGGGAAAATCAATATTATTAAATAAATAACTTCTAGATAGGAAATAACTTCTACTAGACTTCACACACACACTCACGCACACACATACACATACACATGTACATAAACACGTATGTATACACACAGACAGGAATGAAAAAGAAAATCTACAGAAACCAGTACTATTGTCAAGATAAATTGGAATACGGATTGTCTTGTTCAGCTAACTAACGAAACACCTGGAATGAATATCAACTTGTGACCTTTCATCTTCCTATTCGAAAATTGATCCACACCTAAGAACTGTAAAGTAATGCGAAATCAAGATGGATTCCCTATTGTTACAAAGTCTGTGAGATTGGCCCTCCGTGTAAGATCTATATCGTGACATTCTCTATATCAACTTCTCCGTGATAACTGAAATCGTGTAGACGTATCTACAGGAAGAAAAGATGAAAGAGAAATACATCTAAAACATTCAAAAGAACTGCATTTTCTAAACTTTCTACTTTACATTTTTTCTAATAAAGAACTTAGAATCTAGCAAATTTTGTTATAAGAAACGAATACGAATAATGTTGAACTAGAAACAATACTAACGGGAGTTATATTTTTTTAAAAGTGTAGTAGAAGTGGGTGCTTTGGATTCAGTTATATTTAGCAGCTTCTGTGTTTGTTTGTTGTTTTCCTATCATTTGCGTTAAGTATAACCGCCACTCTTCTGTTACTGATAATGGGAGAGGAGATAATTAGTCAGGTGACTTCAGAGGACGGAGATACTCCCACGTCCCTCATCTTACCTCCAACACAATAAATGATATCAGGATCCTTGCTTTCATCTTACTTTAAGCAGTAAAGAACAAAGAATTTGTTCAATAAAACAAAATATCAGAAAGAAAGGTTTCGAGCAAAAATAAATAAATGAATAAGTAAAAAATAACAACCAGAAACAACAATAACAAATGCAACACAGCAAAACAAAATAATGTAAAAGAAAGTATCCTTGTTTCTGTAAGCGATCTAAGCTAAGAACTCAATAAAAAGAAAACAAAACAGATTCTTCCTGTAAGTAAATATATTTCGAAAAGAAACCTTTACTCCTAGCTGCTGTTGATTGCAAACGATCACGACTTCCTCCATGATTATCTAACATCTTCCTTTCAGGATCCCTTTTATTGAAAGTATGGGAAGATGTACACAGCCATAAAGGCTTCATGCCAAAACGCTTTCGTTTTTTTTTTAAGTGTTGCTTACTCTTGCTTGTTAATATCAATATTTTCTCTGAGGCATAAATATTCCTCACTGGCAAGACTAGATCGGAACAGTTGTGAGTCGAAAATATACTTAGAATTCCAAGCAAGCATTGGTTCTCAATGGTAACACCAAGCATGTTTTCGTTTTGGCTTTGTTCCCTTATTCCTTGACTTTAACGCGAACGTATGCAGTAAGACAAGAAGGGCATGTGAATGTGTGTGTATGTGTATTTTTGTAAATATATGTCTGTGTATGTGGTACATAAGTTTGTACATGTGACATACATACAAATATATACGTACATACTTACATGCGTGTGTACATACATATATGTATGTATATATATATATATATATATATATATATATATATATATATATATATATATATGAATATGTGTGTGGGGGGATACATATGTAACTATCGATATTTTCACTTAGATGTCAGTTCAAATTCCCCCGAGGTCGACTTTGCCGTCATCTTTAGAAGATCGATAAAACAAGTGCCAGTCAAGCACTAGCGTCGAAGTAATCGACTATACCACTCCCCCAAAACCGCCAGCCTTATCCTAGAACCTCAAAACGGATTTAATAACGTATATTAGTAGAAATTTACTGAAATACAAACTACACTCACGTATGGCAATAACCCTTTCTACACTAGGCACAAGGCCTGAAATTTTGGAGGAGTGATAAAGTCGGTTACATCGACTCCAGGACTTCCTTGGTACTTAATTTATCGACCCCGAAAGGATGAAAGGCAAAGTCAACCTCGGCGGAATTTGAACTCAGAACATAAAGACGGACAAAATGCCGCTCAGCATATTGCCCGGCGTGCTAACGCTTCTGCCAGCTCGCCGCCTTACGTATGTATGATAATGACGACTTCAGGCATCTGAATGCGATTATAAAATGAACATGAATCTAGTCGAGTGTTGAGTCGATTAAATCCACCCTCGGACATGACTGGTACGTATATAAAGACTCGGAGAGTATGAAAAGAAAAGGTTGTTTCGTTGATGTTTGATATAAGTTTGTAGCGATAATCGATTAGAAGCCACAGGGAATCTCATCCGATCGTCTAACATTTTAACCGGCATTATAATAGCACAACAAATATAATAGCACATACAATAACACATACAATAACAACAATATTAGAAATGTAATTTCAAATAATGAAAATAAACATAGGTATATTTAGAATAAATATTAATAACAATTTTTCAATTAAAAAAACATTATATATATAAAGATGTTTATATCCATAAACATGGATATATATATATATA
>NC_068995.1:55521954-55524981 GCF_001194135.2 Octopus bimaculoides | reverse complement strand
TGTCTCTGCTTTCTTTTGTGAATTCCTAGTTCTCTTTATGAATCTAACCACGTCTATAGAAATTCTTAACTGCTGCAAGCTTGGCAACAATTTGTTCATCAAACACGGCATAGAAATTATATTGACACACACGCGCGCGCACACACACATACACACACACATATACAACATGTATGTATATATACATACACAGTTATGTATGTACGTATATGTTTATATCTATCTATCTATCTATCTATCTATCTATCTACCTACCTATCTATCTATCTATCTATCTATCTATCTATCTATCTATCTATCTATCTATCTATCTATCTATCTATATACACTCATGTATGTATATATGGCGCATTAAAGAGTATGTGTGTTCAATAAATAACTGAGAGTAATTAGCATAGCGGTTCCCTTGCGGCATATTCTTATACAACAATTACTCTTTTTGTTCTACAAACGAAAACTGAATAAACATAACGTTCATTGTCTGGAAAATCTTTCTGCCATTCTCTTCACTAAGCAGTTTAATATTAGCTGGTGCTGCTATGCAGACTTCAATTCTATAATCCAAACAAATTATTGCGTTTAAGAAATCCAACAACAAAGAATTCCTTGAATAAGACCTTGCGTCGGAATGTAAATATAAATTTCAATAAAAGTGGGTGAGAAAGTCGATGAATAAGGCGATGGGGTCGACAAGAAAACGTTGCGGTGACGCCAAAGATGAGGTTTGTGATCATTATTATTATTATTGATGTGACTCCGGTTCGGTCTTATTACTGGAAAATCTTATATGAGTAGCGGTTTACTACCTGTCACCTTAGGTAACCACTCGCTTTCAATAGTCTTTCAAGTGCTTAGAACTCGCCTGATAATCTTTCATGTCCCAAAGAGGCAAACTTTCTGTGGAAGCTGCACGGGACGTTCAATTCCAATCTCCTTCAACCATTTGTCTACATCTTTACTCACAGTTCCCAATGCACCAGCGACTTTAGGCAAAACCTTTATAGTTTTCCTACTCCAAATTCTTGCTATTTTAAAATTTAAGGAATTGTATTTCCTTTTCCGTCCTCTTTTTAAAACGATCTTGGAATCAAACGGACAAAATAGATCAATTAGTGACCAGCTTCGCTTGTCTCTTTCTGTTATTGTTATGTCTGGTCATTATTTGCTGGCTTCTGGTTTGATTGAATAAGAAAGTACCGCAAGTCACCATTATCATCATTATTATTATTGTTATTATTATTATTGTTATTATTATTATTATTATTATTATTAACAACAGCATCAACATCTACAACAACAACAATAGCAATAATTGGAATCTGACAATGTACTAACCATAGAAATGAAAACGAAAACTGAGGAGTCCACGAGAAGGGTGAGGAAGGTAATGAAGTCAAAGGTAAATGGTCCGAATCTAGTGAAGGCAGTAAATACTTGGGCAATATCATGACTTAAATACTCAGCAGCTTTAGTAGATGGGATAAAAACTGAATTAGCGAAGCTAGACAGAAGAACTAGGAAGGAGTTCAATATGAATGGAGGACTCCACCCAAGGACAGGTGTAGCAAGATTATACTTACCGAGAAAGAAAGGTGGAAAAGAGTTAATATCAGTAGAAGGCTGTGCGGAGTTAGCTAGAGTAGATATAGACTCCTATGTAGGTAGTAGTGAAGAAAGTTTATTAAAAGCTTCTAGAGTCATAGTAAGACATGGGGAAACCACAATCGAAGTTAAAAGCCAGAAAAGAGAACAAAACTTATCTGGCTCGGCAGTTGGCGTCCGAGCATCCGCTGTCGACAAAGCCAGGGAAGGCTGAAATCACGTGATTCTGTGGTCTCGGCGATGGTGATAGTGGGTGATTTATCTACCCGCTGGCGATATAAACAAGAGTGTTTTTACACACCGAAAGCCAATATGAACGGTTCTTTCTTGGTAACCACCGCAGTATTCAGTCTTCTAATATAACGTTCACTTTCAAGTGGAGATAAATATTATCTTTTGCTATCGATACTGCTTCTGTCACTAATTATCATTCTTATCATATTAAATAAATACATACACACACACACACACACACACACACACACACACATACACACACACATACACACACACATACACACACACACACACATATATATATATATATATGTGTGTGTGTGTGTGTGTGTGTGTGTATGTGTGTGTGTATGTGTGTGTGTGTGTGTGTATGTGTGTGTGTGTGTGTATGTGTGTGTGTATGTGTATACATGTATGTATGTTTGTATGCATATGTGTTTATGTATGAATGTATAAATGTGTGTGTGAGTGTAAATATCTTTTCAATTATATATATTCCCCTGTGTGTGTGTGTGTGTGTGTGTGTGTGTGTGTGTGTGTGTGTGTGTGTGTGTGTGTGTGTGTGTGTGTGTGTGTGTATGTGTGTGTGTGTGTGTGTGTGTGTGCGTGCGTGTGTGTGTGTGTGTAATTGAAAAGAGCGAAGGTAAATACGCCAAAGTAACTGGTGGCAATGAAATTGGATAATGTAAATTGAAGGGTAAGATATTGAGTGCCGTTCGCAATCAGTTTATGATTTAATGAAATTTCTTTCTAACTGGACGATAATTGTCAGTGACTGCAATGACAAGAGAGTATAATTTCAACAAATCAAGGATATATTTCATGATCTAATTTACATGCGTAGAGAAAGGGCAAGCTGATCTTTTCACATTAGGAACACTTCTAGAGATGCGTTAAGGTCTATTTGACATTCTCAGGTCAGTGCATAAGATTTTACATATTAGAATATGCTATGCATACTGTTGTCCGAGAATGATTTCTGAAATTAATGAAGGAATAATTTTACAACTAGTCGTATCCGTTGCTATGCTGCCGGGTAACGATCAAGTCATGATGAAAAGGATCTTCAACAGAAGCCTACTATAATGATCACAATAATATGCTCAACAACAACAACCTGATATTTTTTCTTTTCTAGAAACAAATTTTAATTCTCTCTCTCTCTCTCTCTCTCTCTCCATATATATA
>NC_068995.1:55520882-55521783 GCF_001194135.2 Octopus bimaculoides | reverse complement strand
TATATATGGGAGAATTTACGAAAAAAAAACAACAGACGAAGACAGGTGATGTAAACAACAAATGGATGTATTAGTATAACGCTCGGGAATAGAGAAAGTCTTTCACCTTTCGAGCTACGCTCCTCAACTGAAAGTAACACATAAGAAACAAGGAGAAAAAAATATAAAAATTATATAAATGTAGGCGTTTGTTGACATTTCCTTCCTTTGAAAGATTCACAAGGTGTCTACATTTAAATCCGGCGTGAAATTCTTTGTTCCAGACTTCTAAGAGTAGAGCCGATTGTAGCCTCTGCATTGTAACTGTAATAGATTTAAAATGCCACCTGCTCATTTTTTATTGAAAAAAGGTTTGCGTTCACACAGTAAATGGACCCGTGTAGACATAGCAGCCGCTATTTTGTTGTTAACTGCCGCCTCTGTTTCCCAATATTTTTCTTTCGGTATCTCGGCCATTTTCGTCTGTTATTTATTCAATGTGCTGTTCACTCCATTATCATACGTTTTGATATCAAGTTGTTTTTGTTAGCCGTTGTAGTGTTCGTTGCGGGGTATTAGTATTTATGTGAAAATATAATGTCTAAATATATTTCTTTTTACAGTTTATAAACCATCTCTCGTTGTCTACTCTTGGCTGTCGAAGCCAAATTTCTTTCTTGGGAAATTACAGTTCTTTCTGAAAGTACTCCAAAGAAAATGTCACCTGGAAATGCTTGAATAAAACATGTTTTCAGTGGAGAAGCAAAAGCATCTTTACAATACCAGATTCAAATATAATTTAAAAAAAACTACTACTACTACTACTACTACTACTACTACTACTACTACTACTGCTGCTGCTGCTGCTGCTGCTGCTGCTGCTGCTGCTGCTGCTGCCGCTGCTGCCGCTGCTACTACTACT
>NC_068995.1:55519544-55520830 GCF_001194135.2 Octopus bimaculoides | reverse complement strand
ATATTCACGTGTAAATATATATAACTTTGTGTACATGAATAGATATGTCTAACTTTGTGTATATAACTTTGTGTACATGAATAGATATGTCTAAAGTTGCGAACGAGTAGGAAGTGACAACCGCATTCAATATATATGGAACTGTCTGCGCAGATGTGTATGAGAACCCACCTATATATTTTAGTATACGTGTATGCCTGCCGATGCGTGTAAAGCTTTCGGAACAGCGTATAGGGAAGATTAACGGAAAGACAGGAAGACATATCTGTCTTACTATTTTAATTTATCTCATCTTATCTCATCTTATCTATCTATCTATCTATCTATCTATCTATCTATCTATCTATCCATCCATCCTTCCATCTCGCTAGCCAGCTTGGTAATCTATAATTCTGTTTCTCCTTTCCCCTATGCTTATGTGTATATGAGCGTCTGTGAAGAGAGATAGAAAGAGAGAGAGGGAGGGGGAGGAGTGAGGGAGAGAAAGAATTAGGGAGAGATATGGAGAGAGAAATTTATAGATGGGCGCGTTGGAAGATAGGTAAAAATAGACACAAGAATGAATGATGACGAGATTAAGGAACAAGAAGATTGTGTGTGTGTGTGTGTGTGTTTATATATATATATATATATATATATATATATATATTTATATGTGCTCATATGTATATATATGTATGAATGTGTGTGTATATCTGTTTGTGTGTGTGTGTGCATGTGTATGTGGAAAGAGAGAAGGAGAGAGAGAGTAAAATATAGCTATGTAGGCATATACAAAAATGGAACAGTGTGTGTGATGGGGGAGAAAACGAGATTTATAGTGTATTTAATGCTTGGGATTTGAGTTTTAGATTTTAAACTTAGGACTGAATGGTGGTAGCTATGTTTAAATACTTCGCTCTAGAGTTATTTCAATGTGATTTACTTTAAATGTCAAACAACGACATGGCGATTGCTTAGACATAGTAATTACGCGCTGTAAGAACGGTAACTGCTTCAGCTATGGTAACTGAAAGATTCAGTCGAAGTTTGACTGTTACTCCCAACGGATTTATAACCCTTGACGGCCTTCATAGGATGAATGCACTCAGTGAACACGAATGGCCGACAAATAAACGGCACCAGCATTGTTGTATGCACATACATGAACACACATGCAATACACACGCATACATAAACACATATCCACAGAAAGAGAGAGAGAGAAGGAGGTCCTTGTAGACTATCTGTCTCTGTCTTTCTCTCTTTATATATATATATATATATATATATATATATATATATAT
>NC_068995.1:55513286-55519268 GCF_001194135.2 Octopus bimaculoides | reverse complement strand
ATATATATATATACATGTATATAGGTATATATTATATGCAAAAAGGGTGGGTTATATGGAGATATGTGTATGTGCGCTTTGTATGTTTATATGGAAGTATAGGGTTCGTTTGGATACGAATGGATGCAAATGTGCATGTCTTTGTCTGCCGCTCATAAACGCACTACCTTTTCGTTACGGATGTTATGTATGAATCTCTGTATATGTATGTGTGTTTGGTTTCTTTGCAACTAGGCATCATGCATCTGTGTGTTCTTCTATATTCGCATATACTGCTGTTAATTCAGCTTTTATCCTTTGCTGGACATTTCGAAAAATCGATCATTCCTTCCGATATACATTCATTTGTTGCTGAGTATAAGGAAAGTTATGAATACCGGTTGCTTTATTTAAAGTGGTTGTCTACAATATCACGTTTCGGGTTGGTTGTCTTTTACATATTTATTAGTTTAAGGTAAGTATTTCTCTTCTTACGAGAGCTGAACATCCCAAATCTGCCAACAAACGGTGCTGTAACTTTTTATAGCATTGTCATTTAATTTACGAGGTATGTAAATGATTTGAAACTGAACTGGCAAATGTTGTAAGCGAAATGTGAGCAAAGGTACTACCGTACTCTGTCATAATTTAAAGACTGCCTTTCAAACGAAAACAAACTACGATGAAAATGTATTTTTAATTATTTCCAGTTTCAGCCTTTAGGTTATGTTACTAGCAAACATTTACGCTTATATCTTCGGAAAATCAACAGTTCTTTAGAGAAGACAAAGATGCGCAGTATTTAAAGAGGAAGTAATAAGAATCCTTATCTTAAGTCATACTGAGGTGGATGTGCAGTGCTTTCGATCGTTTTCCAGATTCTCTGGAGTATATTCTAAAATAGCATTTTCCCCTCTAATCGGCGTACAGCTTGCAGCAACGTAAATGAAGTGAGACGGATATGTATGAACAGTTTACCTCTTGTTCACTGTCATTGCCTCAACTTCCGCTTATAATTAATACTGAAGTCATTTTAGGAACCGTTTCTCTCCTTCCATTGCTAGAGTGTTCTCAATCTCTTTCCAAGGATCACACTCCCCAGACGGATGTTGTAAAGATTAAAAATTGAAGGCTTTACATGGTCAAGCAATGCCGAGAATGCCTTTCGACTTTAATTAATAATGTAGGTGGGTTTATATCACTTCCTGTAGATTTTTAGAATTGAACTTTGTCAGCCTAGTGTTTATCAGTAAATAGATCCCACTAAATGCACCTAAGGACCGAGGATAATGTTAAACAAAGTGAGAAAGAGGGAGACTAAGAACAAGTACTTGCATTCTTACGGGTTCCTAGATAGTTTCTATCAAAGACTTCCAATCGAAAGGCTTCTATTAAAATGAGGCTGGTGTGCAAGACACATCAAACTTTCGTATAATGGGATTGAACGCAAAACCTCGTAATTTCAAAGGGAAGTTTTTAAAAACTTTATATCCATGTTTACCCCTGTGTTCGTGTTTATATGGTAAGTTTATATAACAAAAATATTCACCAAAGTAAACTAAAATGGTTCCACTTTTGTATTGAGAGTACGTCACATATTTTCAATGATTCGGAGATTATTTTTCGTTGGACTATTTTAGATATTCACTCACATATCATTGTTGATTTCTATCTTGGAATTGCTGATAAAATAACAAAATTAAGTACATTTGTAATCTAATTTGAAATTATTTGAGTTTATAAAATGAAGTATTTGATAAAAAAGATAAATTTCACTAGGGATTAGAAAGCGAAAATTTGTTTTGAGCCTACCAGATTAATGGGGTAAGTTCATGGGGTTGAAATGAAAAATCTCCGGCAGTATTAATTAAAGAGATTCCAATCATTATTTTCTCATTCTTTAGGTCAATTAGTACTGAAAACTTGAATCTGTCAGAACAATGAAATTAAAAGAGAGTCTTAATGAGGTTGGTGAGCGTTTGGAAATGTCGTCTAAGTACTAATCAGGCATTGCGATAACGTCTTTCACGCTTGAATAGTTTAGAATAACGAGGCTGCTTCTATAGATTCCTGTGAAATCGACTAATGAGGGGAAGGTCATGGATTAATATGGGGAAAGAATACTGTATTTTGCACTCGGAATTCGAAATTTTAATTACATTCACCCGAGAAATTAGGAATCCTTCTGCTTCCAATAAAAGCTGTTTTATTACGTCAAGCAAATAACCTAACATCTGGAATTTTCATTGTTTAGTTAAATTACAAAGTGAGGATAAGGGGAAAACGCATTAAATTCTGATCCATAAAAGTTTAAGACCATCAAAGCATTTCTAATCTGGCAATAATATGCATGGTGCAGCGAGCTGGCAGAATCATTGGTGCGTCGGATAAAGTGCTTAGCGCCATTTCTTCCAGCTCTTAACCTTGTGAGTTTCAAATTCCACTGAGGTCAGTTTTGCCATTTATCCTTTCTGGATTGGTAAAATGAAATACCAGTCAGATACTGGGGTCGATGTGATCGGTTTGTCTCCTTGTTCCAAAATTGCTAGTTACAGACTGGCGCTCTGTTTAAGGGAATGTTGTGATCCAATTCTTAGTTATATGCTACAGAAACCTGGGCAACGAGCCTTATGATTCCCTAGGGTCTAAGAAAAAATATTGTGTACATTACGGCAATATCGATCAGATGCCTGCCAGTTCAATGCGAATAAACGCTGGCAATGTTTGTATTTCAATTCTGACCCTACAGGCAGAAACCGTCGTGTTAATGTTCCTCCGTATAACACCCAGCACAAACTGAATGCCTAAAGTCTCTCAAGTGATTCAATAATAACGGTAGTGCAGCAGTTCAGTCGAAAGCCCCAAAGCGTAGAACGTCTAGAGAAAATTGCCCATCACTTCAGAGTAGCGTTTATTCAGCATTATAGCTCTCGCGAAAGCAACACCCTAATTGCGAAGGAAATCATCATATAGTGTATATCCTTCAAAACCCCTCGATGCCAAAACTATAATCGATGATAGTCTAAAAGGATGTTCACCAACTTTGTGGAATTCTCTTTACTTCAGTTCTCAACCTTGATGGTCTTGTGAACAGTGATCCCTTCGTCAAATCTGTCATTGTTGTTAACTGCATGGCATTACCACTTCCTGTACGTTCCTATGTCACTGCACACACACACACACATGGTAAACCACCTCCAAATCTATGTCTTTACCATTCACCTGGGCCACCACTGTGCCAAGTGCGAAAGTATTTTCAGTTGCTTTAAACCAAAAAAGTGTATCGTCCCCGTCACTTTTGCTTAACTTATCCTCAGACAATGCGATCCACAACGTATCCACATTTCCCTGTCTCTGTCTTTCTCCTACGCACTCACACGCACACGCACGCACACACACACACACACACACACACACACACACACACACACACACACACACACACACACACACACACACACACACACACACACACACACACACACACACACACACACACACACACACACACACACACACACTCACTCTGTCTGTCTTTCCCTTGAAAATACGCTACAGTGTATCCCTTTTCTTCTCAAGAAGAGTAACTAGTTTGATCGTGCCGAACGTCGCCCTATCGCGCTCAATTTTGAAGGTAACGGAATCAATCTTTAATGCAGGAATTCTCTAATACATTGAATAACTCTAAACTTAATATCCACCGGTACGGCTTCCATAAAGATTAATCTATTCCTGTGTAATCCACCTGAAGGTGGGTGGTGTTCCCGCTTCAAAGGAATCTTGTGAAAACATTCAGGCTGATCCGTCATGCTAATCCCCTGTCAAAATTGGCGTCTGTAGACTCCAAAATCTCTCATCTTCTGAATAAGAAGCTTCCTTTTAAATCACACTGTTGCGGGTTCTACCTATGGAACTCACTGACACACACACTCACACACGCACACACACACATTCAATCACATTCACGCACATCAAAATCACACACACACATACACAGACGCACAGACACACGCGAAAACATCACAGTCACACATACAGACACTCACACACACATCACATTCACGCACATGTACAGACACACACACACACACACAATCACATTCATGCTCATCACAATCACATACACACAGACACTTACACAAACACACACATACACACACGCACAAACACCATCACAATCACACAGACACTCACCATCACAATCACTCACAGATTTGACGAAGGGATCACAGACATGTACACACACATATGTACACACACGCACACACACACACTATATCAACAAGGATGTGTCTCAGGCCTGAAATCTTTCTCATATACACTTCATCCCATACATCACCTCTAACAAGTACCTTGTCAGTATGTGAGTGCAACATGAATGAAGGATATGCATAGTATTTTCGCTCCAAATTTTCTTGCGATGAAATCGTTTCTCAGTGCCTCATAAAAGATAATTGAACTGAAAATTAGTTAAAGTTATTTTCATAACAATTATGCCTTCTTTTAGAAGCTGAATATGGTTTAAGGAAATGACGGTTTATATTTATATTATGAAACAATACGTGATTATAATGATAACAGATATTACAAAATCCACTTTCAAACAAGCTTCTCTACTCGAATATTTCTAATTACCCGCTGTCTGGTAAACAATGTGGCTATTGTTTGAGTCTCGTCAGGTGGTGCTTTTGGCCTTTTTCATTGTCTCAAATCGGTGATTCAATTTCTAATATTTACATGAAAATATTAGCTGTCAATTTAGAAGTTCATCTAGTATTAGTTAGTTTAGAATTTCTCCTTATTCAAGTGGTTCTTTTTCTTTCCTCCAGCCAAAATATGAGACCACACTATGTTAGACACAAGAGTAGACATTTTTCGGGTGTTAAATGGCTGAGAAATTATCTGTGAAAAAAGTGTAAGATACATGTGTAGATAAGATTCTTCGCTAGAAAGGAAAAATTACATCCCCCACCCCGAAATTGCTGGCCTTGTGACAAAATTTGAATTCAGTATCTTGGTTTTGTGTACTCTTCCATAAAACTTATACGTGTGAGTGTATGAGTGCGTATATATATAATATAGGTGTTTACACGCATGTATACATATGCGTGCGTGTGTATGTTTGTATATAGGTATACATATATGTTTATGTATATTTGTATGTATGCACATTAAGCAACATATGTTCTTATTCGTTTTGTAAATTCCATTACAGTGATATGAAATTACTGAGACGTTAAGTTAACCCGATGAAAGTATCAATATGACCTAAAGAAGAATGGCTCTCATAAAATTTCATTACAACTTAACTAACAACGTGTGTTTTATTTGTTCAGCTCTCTATAGTTCAGGAAGAGCCAACAAGAAGCCAAAGTAATGTGTTCTAAGTTAATCATTATATGAAGACCAAGTTTTCATTAATGCCCCAACGGCCAGCTGGGTTGGGTAACATTATCTTAAATTTGTTTTGTTTTGTTTTCTTTTTTAACTTCTAACAACGACTGAACATTATAAACTTTACTCTGGAGTACCATAATTGTTTCGTCTCCTTTTGTACCAGCATCATAACGAATGGTTGTATAAAGAGTCTAAAATAGCTGTATAGATGCGGAATGCATACTAATACAACAAAACAATGTTTAAGCAACCTATTGGTAAAGAATATATTTACACGAAGATTTATGATTTGAAAATAAATGTAAAATCAGCGCGATAGTTTTTTCGACAAACCTAGCTGAATCAATATTTATTTTCTCGCCATCGTTCTAATATGTAAATAGAACAATTACTCCCGCAGCTATTTCATAGTGGAACACAAAGAACATATGTGATGTGTGATGACTACTTTTACCAAATGTAAAGATTTGTATGAAAGTCTTACAATCCATCTATCGTTGTAGCAAAGTAAACGGCTGGGTGCTAATAAGTTATTTATCAATCACCTCTCCTCCCTTACCACCTTCTTGCTCCAGTCCATCTCCACATCCTAACATAAATGCTATA
>NC_068995.1:55508142-55513276 GCF_001194135.2 Octopus bimaculoides | reverse complement strand
ATATATATATATATATAAGGTAAAACATTGTATCTTAGGGCGTTGTGGTAGAGGGCAGCAGACGACATCGAAACGTATATAACAGCGAACCAATAACCATTCTTCTACTTCGTGAAGAAGACACGTGATCATTAGTTTGTATCACAAGAGAGCCTCTTATCTCTCCTTTGCAATAACATCTTTCAGCAAATAAAAGAAGGTAGAAAACTTTCCTAATATTTTTGGTATTGAATTATTTGTAACGGTATGGAACCTTTGAGCAAATATATCAACGTTATTTCACCGTTGTTTGTTGTTTCGTTTTGAATGTTCTTCATACACCAGAGAAAAATAATGTGAGATCCATTCAGACCATTCCATGTGAGATCCATTCCATGTGAGATCCATTCAGACCATTCCATTAATGCTGCTGCTTTGCACTTTTCAGAATAAACTTATCATTTCGAATCTGCGTTCCAAGTTTTATTATTTTTTTTTTGGTATCCTTTTTATTTTGTTTGAAGAAGGGTCGTTTTTGTTTTAACACTGACACACACACGCTCGCGTATGTGTGTGTGTGTGTGTGCGTGCGCGCGTGTGTGTGCGTGCATGTGCGCGTATGTGTGTGTGTGTGTGTGTTTTGTGCTTCGTTCTGATAAGTATAACTTTCTGGACTAAAATTATGTTGAATTTTTTTTTACACAGGTTGTGCTAGAGAGATAAGCTTCAATAATAACATCCATCAGAATTTTAAGAAAATCTATAAAATTTGATAAATGTTAGTTTTAAATTAAAAATCGTCTAAAAAGTTCTACAAATTTATCGATGAATTTTATTTTAAATCTTTAAAATTCCTGATATTCATTTGCAATCCCACTACTGAAATTTTCTCTTTTCTTTTTTCAGAAAACAAGAGGATTACTATTCTTAGAAATCTCGTACTCTTTATTTTTTAATCTGTTCCAGCAAAATACTTACACGAACACTTGAAGCTAAATATTAAACACAATCCTATCATTGCTATATTACTAGAGCTTCCAGCAATGTCATTCTTAATCAAAAACTACAGTAAATATAAATTTAGATAGAAAATATCAGAAGCAGGATAAGTCGACTTAATTCGATTCCTGCAGCAGAATATGAAATTTAAAAGTTGTGTGCTGCGATTAAAGAGTGTATATACACGGAATTTTAATAGATAGCAATAGAAATGTAGGGAAATATTGCAGATTTAATTAACGATAATGAAACTATTAATGATGATAATTACATTCTACTCATGATACTTCACAAGATCGGCAATTCTCTCCTTCCTTGGTGATTATTTTGTAGCATAAAAAACTGAATTCTGGCTTCCAAGAAACATCGAAATGTGTAATATATATATATATATATATATATATATATATATAAATATACATATTTGACATATCATAACACATATTGCCAGATGTATTTGATCTGGCAAGTCATTCGATGTGAGATCATATGATGAAACTAAAACAATCACAATGCAGCGGAATTTGAATTCAGAACGTAGAGACGGAATAAGCATTTTTGTCCGACGGGCTAATAATTCTGCCAGCTCGCTGCCTTACAAAACCAAGATATTGACTGAAAGATTTAGTCAAATTCATCTAGAATAATGATTATTTCTAAGAGGAATTTATTGCAAGAAATAGCCAAATTCAGTCGAACTGTCTTGAACTGCCACTTATTGCTTATTGGGAGCAGAAAGTGAAAAAAGATACCGGTCGATTTCCATGGAAAATGAACACGGAAGCTAAAGTGGTGTATGTACATAGGGAAAGTTCTTTATGCGACGTTTTCTAGTCGCATCGTCCTTTGTACGGAGTAATAAAGGACGCATTCAAAGTTTAGGTAGAAGGGTCCATTCGAAAAACATGTCAGCTTCCACTCCATTCCTGTACAACCAGCAAAAAGCCTGCAACTTAATCTGGGGGACGTGGGTTGGGAAGCATAAAGGATGTGTGTCTCTGGAGGCACCGAATCGGTTTCAGAAGCTAACAACCTTTAGTAATTGAAGACAAGAAAACAGAAAACTGTAATAATGTTTGAATCTGATAGGACATTATGGATGAGATTCTATTCACACGACATTCCCTCTCAGGAATTGTGGACGGAGGAAATTGATGGATGGAACGATAATAATGCAATCTAAGCAAAATAAACACCTAATACAGATTTTATGTTCTTGTCAGCCTACGTTTCGCTTATCTCAGCCTAAATACTTACAATACGAAGTGCGTTTTATTGCTTAACTCCCGAGCCATCTCTGATTGATCTTGCTTACAGCTGAATAGTTTCCAGTTGCAGTTATCGAGTCTTTTTCATTTTTTCAGGTCCTGTTTACTCAGTATGCTATTCCTTTTTTTATTAGACGGTAAGGTTTGATTTGAAGGAAATTTGTTTGCTATCGTTTGCATACTCAGAGACATGTCGCTGCTCATTTGGCTCACATTTTCTGATATTGGTCTTGTTTTAGTTAATCTTTTCTCTGTTGTATGGATTACCTCTCCAGAGAATTTGACCTCAGCATTTCAAGGCAATGATAAATATGTAGTATGCTGGCACACGCTTCGGTTTTATTCATTTATTTCTATTGCACTGTGGGCACAAAAGGGTTAACACTAAGGTTATTGGATACAGATTTACAGCGAGTACGTCACGGATTACTTTGTTATTGAAGGCCAGAGTGACGGGTGATTGGTTCTCCAATACGACGCAGCAAAACCACCTCAAGGGATCAGTGAAAAAATTACACAGACACGCAAACACATGGGAACAACACTAAATTTTTGACGTTTGTTTACATTTTACTTATGCATGTTTTTGCAGACGCACTTATGTGTATAATAGGAAAATTGTGAAAACAGAGAAGTCACAATGCTCATCATAAGAAGTAAACAATATCCAACATGGTTGGTAGTGAAGACTAACATTTCTCGATTCTTTATTTCTGATGATGGGCGTTTGTGCTTGAAATATATAAAGGTTATGAATTGTTTTTCCATTTCGTATTGTAAGAAGCTATCTTCACTATTTTGTTAGTGTATTTCTTTATCGCAATGCTTCAATCAAGTTTCGGTACTGTTCTTTAAGTATGCATGCATATATGTATTTATGTATTCATTCATGTATGCATGCATGTATGTACTTATGTATGCATGTATGCTTTTGTGTATGCATGTACGTATGTGTGTACGTGTGTATGCATGTACGTATGTATGCGTGTGTGTAGTTACACGTGCCAGTGTATGTGTGTGTGTATTCGTGCGTGTGTATGTAAATGACGGATCTTCCCAGTTTCTGTCAACCGAATTTCCATTCAGAGAGAATTGTGTACGAGAGAGAGATATATATCGGAACGTAATGAGCTGGGCAGGCGAGCAGTTAGATTAAACCTGGGGCAATGCATTTGCGAAGCGAAATGTGCTTCTTGATGGCATAAAATAGCTTGAGAGACAACATTGCTGTTACAAAGAATTCAAGAGACACACACAGATATGCACACAAACACACACACACATACACACACGCACACACACATAGACACAGACAGACACAGACAGACAGACACAGACAGACACACATACACACACAAATAAAGAGAAAAGCAGTTATATGAAAAGACAATTATACACAAGAAGGACACATGAAAATTTCAGTGTACGATTACTTTTTTTCATTATTGTAGATATTAAATAAAATATGATTTTCTTTCACATACGTGTAATGCGACCACATAGATTAGGTTGTGATTGTATTCAAGTGTTATAATACGAATTAATGAGCGACTTAAAATATTATTTGCATACTTAATTTTATCTGCATGTACAGCATCGACTTTCCTGATCTGTACTAATTTACAAGCAGGAACTACAAATCCCAGCTGCTACCTGATTATTTCCCTGCTACCTTGTATAATACAGTATTAATAGACTTGTATTGCTTATACTAATGTACAGGTAATCTGTATTTCATTTAATTATCGAAGTAAATTAAATATTGGTTTAATTTAGATTGCGTCAACAGCGGTGATCACCCCTAGTTCAGAAAAGTCAGTCATTCGGAAGGACTTTGGAACCAAACGTTCTGGAAAATTGATGTCATTTTATTATGTATCATTGCTTCTTTTATATTAAGAAAACTGACTTATCCTTTAGTGAAACGTTTTTCCTAGCCGTAGTTGCAATTATTTTTACATGTTTTCTTTCGTATGCTTTTATTTCTGATTCAACAATAGGAACCTATTATGTTATTTGAGTATTTCTATTTTCCTTATATTTGATGATATAATCAACGAGTGAGGTTTTATTATATGACTCAAAATCTGAGTATAACTGTGTGAACTGAAATTAGATGCAAGCATATCGAAGGTATTGTAGCTGCAATTCAAATTGTACAGCATTGTTACACACTCTGATTCACTGATTTTGCTTTAGAATTATGTTAAGGGACACTCAACCACTCGCACGCTAAATCAATGTGAACGTAATTCCTTGATCGAAAATATTGAATTCTAAACGTCAATAACGACGGAGAACCATCGGGAAGTTATTCATTCCAATGAAAAAATTGGTGTCTGTTTCTAATACCTTGAGACACCAACAAGTGTTTCTCTTGACGGCTCAAGCAAAGAGGTTCAACGAAAATAAGATAGCAACCAGTGGTACTATATTGTAGCAGAAGGTACGCTGAAGCTATTATGATATACCTTATAATAATATTTGTAAACTGGATAAATATCATAGAAACCTATTTTTCTTCTATAATGCATTAAAGATTTTGTACCTTGTCAATAGAAATCAATATGTCACAATCTCATCTGAATTTTTATTATTATTATTCTTTTTTCGCGGAGGCGATGTCAAAAAAGGAAACAAAAAGAAGAAAAAAAAGAAAAAAAAAACGGTGGGAGAAATGTATGTATTTTCCCCATGCGAAAATAAAGGGAGTTCACAATTCATTGGGAAACTCAAGTGAAGTATGAAGATAAAATGCTATAACTTATTTTAATATTGTGGGTTTTCTGGTAAAGTATCTATTTTTTATATTTAATATTTTATATTCTTTTATTTCATCCCACTTACAAATATAAATATATATATATATATATATATATATATATATA
>NC_068995.1:55503371-55505871 GCF_001194135.2 Octopus bimaculoides | reverse complement strand
GGATGGCGAGCATATAATAACACAGGAATCCTCAATGGTGGTGCCTACACGCACGAGGTGATTATACACCAACAACATTTTGTTGATCCTCATGATCAAGATGTCCACACACAAAATGTGGAAAACACGTGGATGCGGGTGAAACGGAAGTTGAGTATTTTACTATTTGATACGGCGTTGGTCCATCTTTGGTATAATTGACAGCTTAAATACCTCAAAGAATTGACCCGTAAGGTTCCTAAACGGTTTTAAGGGGATATCGAGCCATTCTTCAAGTAAAAAACTGCTTTAGTTGTTTTAGTCACGCTGGCGACAGTAGGGGCGCCCATTGCTGCTCCAAAATGCACCATAAATGTTCGATTATAAAGAAATCCACTTAGCATGGAGGCCAATTTAAGTGGTCCACTTCTCTCTTTTGCTCTTTATACCAACTTTGAATAACCTTCACCGTGTGATACGGAGCTGCATCGTCTTGGAAGATTGCTCTATCATGAGGGATCAATGTACCTTAGAACGGACCGAAATATTTAAATAATCCTCGACTTTGATTCTGCCATGGAATAACTAAAGGACCAATAGAATTCCTGGTTACGACAACCCAAATTATTACAAAACCAAATCCATGCTTCTCAGCAGCGGCGAAACGCACGTTGCGTTGTTGACGGAAGTAAAGTCGCCCCGAAATGGCGGAAAAATGGCGGATGATGATACAGCGAGAGAAATGACATTGTTCCATTGAACCATAGATGCGCACACCTAACTATCAAAGTTTGGAAGCATGCATGCATATCATGTGTGAATGCATGTATGTATCTACATGTGCACACTCACACAGACAGCAGAAGTGCATACTCGCACACACGCATACGAACGCACGCAGACGTGCGCACACAGACAGACAGACAGACGCACATCCACACACATTGATTCGGTTTGCCAGATAACTAGCAGACGAACTTAAGTAGTTTGTCATTAACATATATTCTGATTGAATTGATCGCTCTAATGTCTAATGAATGCTTGGTATACGTTGAACATGATACTTTTAAGCTACAATGTATTATCATTATTTCGCGATATCTTTACACTATATATATATATATATATATATATATATATATATATATATATATATATATATATATATATATGGCCGTTGTACTGTTATTAAGTATTCCATTTTCCTTGTAACAACCTACAACTTATTACACAAATAACCATATACTTCCACACACAGACGCTACGATATATACACATAACCATCGCTGTTTGTTCTAATAATGCCTAAGTCACGATGTATTCTATAACTTATTTACTCATTTACTTATTTGCTTATTTACACTACAGGCTACAAAATACTTTGCTTCGGTTTGTTGGCTTTCATTTTTTTAAAATCTTTGCTTTTGTCTTTGTTTTCGATTTTTCAGTGACTTTTCCTTCTGTCTTCCTCTCCTTCACTCTCCACAGAATGCCTAACAGCAAACCATGGGCAGAGTTTCTTAGTTATAAGTAAGTCTTTCTTCTTTTTCTCTTAAACTTTTCTCTACATCCTGTCTTTTGATTATGTGTATTTGTAACCAACTCACATTTATGCTTATCTTTGTTCTTTCATTGTATTTTGCATATGGTTGCCGTTATGTTTCATCTTCTTCTTTTGGTGTCTCTCTTTGTCATTGGTGTTTATAAATTTGATAAATTTCTTCTTTCTTTGTAATACCGACGAGCATTGTTGTCTTGTCTTATAGCTTCGCAACTTTTATGCCTCCAAACTATTTATCAGATTTTAGTGAAAATTTCCTACACAGCCCAGGGAAGGTCACTCGCCTCAGCATGTGATGCAGAAAGCCATTCAGCTGGCTTCCATTGGTTCTTCTTGCAGCTTTCCTTTTCCTTGCCTTTCCATCGTTGTCGTCGTCGTCGTCGTCGTCATTATTGTCACGGTCGTCTCCACCACCAACACAATCCGCATCATTGTCGTTGTCATTTTAGTCGATGTAATCCTCATTTTCGCGGTTGTCATCATGATGGATATTTCGATTTCTGTTGTTGATGTTGGAATAACTTACCGATTTTGTGAATGTTATTGCTTCTTTATGTTTCATCCTATGTCCATTACTATCGGTGAGAAATACGAGAAGCCCTCCAAGCGTAGCCTTCCCTTCATCCGACATGCGCGTGCAAACGCTTTAAATATCAGGTACATATATGTATATGTATGTGTGAGTGTATATAAAACTATATATTTTATATATATTTTATCTATAAAGCTCAATTTAATTTTAATTTTTTATAAATTGATTTTCATTGAGTTTTTACCTGTAATTTTGGATTTTGTCCCTAATATTATATATATATATATATATATATGCATACATAAAAGCATACAAACATGCATACATACAGACATGCACACATACATACATATATACATACATACATGTACATATACACACACATACATACATACATACACACACACACACACACACACACACACACA
>NC_068995.1:55501014-55503319 GCF_001194135.2 Octopus bimaculoides | reverse complement strand
TATATATATATATATATATATATATATATATATATATATATGTACATGCATACACATACGCACTATGGCCTAGTGAGAGATTGAGAGATTTGATGGAAACATGACAGTTTCGATGCTCAACTGATGCTGTAGAGGTGTTGTATTGCGTCAGTAATGGTTACCAAATCTAATTCCACATTTCTACTCCGGTTCTAGTATATATTCGTTCAAACGAATATTCAATTAAATACCTTAGGGGATGATTTGAAAGAAGGTGGCATAAAAACAAAAGCGTCATGATGTAAGGTGATCTGAAACAGATGATCGTAAAACATATGTACGAAGAATTCTTAATTTACTGGAATTAATTGATTAATTGTAACATTCATTTTAGTTGTAGTGAGAAAATATAAGCCTGGCAGTAATTGTTGGCGACTCTCAGAGTAAAATGGAAATATGTTGAAGATAATAACAATTAATTTCTCAAAATTTATTTATATGCTTATTAGAAATACAATCTGTGTATAGACAAGAAGTCTCTCTTGTCAGCAAAGTATATCATAAGCATTAAAATTCCCCAGCATAGTATAATGGATTCAGATAAAATAAATGGAAGTTGATTAATATGTTCATAGCAGTCTTAATCCCTTTCACTGAGAGTGCCGTAAGTTTCAACAGCAACAGAGAATTACTGTCACTTTTTAAGAATGAATTATAGATTCTGAAAGAAAAAGAAAAAGCAAAAAATACAATAAAGAAAAACATCAACAAAACATAATGCAATAATGTCATACCAACTGATAACATTGAGCCTTTATAAAAATTTCTTATTTACTGCGACGACATTCATTGACGATATTTTTTACTCATAAGAAACTGGTTACAAGTTGGATGGCGGATTCAAGAAAGTCTGCAGTGGCGACGCATACAAAAACTATTGTAACTCTTTAAGAATATGCTTTAAGAATACAAATACCATCATTCGAGGAAAAGTGATTTCCAGTATAGAGAAAGAGGCCAGGTTCTCCAATATTATTTCACCAAATTAAATCAATGGCTCCGTTTGCTTTGTGGTCGTTGCCGAGAATGGCTGAAGTTCTTCTTATTGTTGATATCTAGTTAAAGTTCCTCGAGTGAATTTTTGGAGGTAGCCAGGACTTGTAAGAGAATATTTTCTGGGGACCCTCTAACGGTTTTGTCATCTGAGCCATGATGAAAATCGGAGATGCTTTCCGTCTTGAGTCGGACGAGATTCAATTCTATACCATTTATTCATTCAGGTCTATATCTACATGTGTGTGTGTGTGTGTGTGTGTGTGTGTGTGTGTGTGCGTGCGTGTGTGTGCATATGTGTATTTATGTGTGTATTTGTGTGTTTGTATTTCTACCCTTCTCTCTGTGTATGTGTGTTTATCCCAATAAGCACCACAAATCGTTTATTGCGTTTCTGTCTCATAAATAAATGTGATAGAAATCTTCACTTGACTGTTTCCTCTCGTAGTGATTCACGAAAGCGTGATCAAATATATACATTTCTGTAGGGGATAAAACAGAAGATATTGCCTGCAATTTTCCTAATGGCTACCATTCTGTGTCGAAAGTAGATCGCAGAGAATATTCACTGGGAATAGACATCCTCAGATTTACTAGTATCACATAGAAAGCACAAAACAAATACGAATTTCATTTACGTTATTTAACACAATATCAATAATTTATATTCAGGGTCCATATTTAATTCAATCGAACTTAACTCATGCCTCGCATTTAAATGTAATCCAGTGAGACGAAGAGCTCAATTGAAACTTAATAACATTTCAATCCGAATACAGAAGCTAAATAAAAGCTCCAGCATTTCCACAGCTCTGCGAGAAGAAGCCTAATAATAGTCATATAGATTGACTCCATAATCTCTGCAGTTTCGTCTGTAAACTGAACTCGCTTCTTACAAATAAGAGGTCGAGTTTCCGAAGTCGCGTAGATGCTTCATGTATTTCATGAAGACACTCGCCGTAAGTTCATGTAACAGCGTAAAACCTTTGACTTACAGGTATGGTCACTATGACAGGCTTCCAAGCAGTTTCTCTCAAACTGGAATCTCTCCTAGAACTTGAATCAATTTAAGATCATGACTGACAGACCTTTTTCAAAGATGGTTGTGGTGGAATCGAACCCAAGACCTATTCATTAGAAAGCCAAATTAAATCAGTCATGTCAACGCTCAATACAATTGCTTAATAATCACTATCAGGGTATACACTTATAAATACTTGTCAGAGAGTTATTTCCCTTATGAAACTGACCTATATGAACGCAGGTATATATA
>NC_068995.1:55497861-55499202 GCF_001194135.2 Octopus bimaculoides | reverse complement strand
AGCTAGCTACTTACCACACAGCCACTCCTACGCCTATATATATATATATATATATAACAACAAGAAATAACAACAGGCGTCTTTCGACTGAACGAATCGAAAAGTGAAAGCCTATAGGCAGGAACAGAAGAGATGGACATATGAGTTGTTGGCGGTCGGCTGTCAGGCCAAGAAAGAAAGGTCATGGGTGGCTGGATATACTTCATGTGGAAGGAGGAGAGATGGGTAGGGGGCAACGGGATTGAAGGATTAGATATAAATCAGAGACAAAGAGAAAGGTACAGAGGAGATAAACAAGTGGGAAATAGTGGGAGTTAAAGAAAAAGAAGGCCAAGAAATGTGAGAGAGGGGGAGCGAGAAAGAGGAAGAAAAATGAGAGGGGGAATAAAAGATGTGTGTGTCCGTCTGTAACGAGGTGTTCATCTCGTAAATGATACAGGAAAGTCATCTGGCATACAAAGTATAGTAGATATGGTAATGATGCTTAACAGAAGAAACCGAAGGAGTACAGGCAGTATCAAAATTACTTTCTGTATTTGACAACAACGAACGGTCACCGCATATTAATATCGTTGTTATTAAAACAATGTGAGACAAGTGCACGCTACTGTATATAGCAGTGAGAAATATTTTCCTCCATCATCTATTTACCGATACGTGTATTAGACAATTGGGAGTTAACTATGTCCCCTACGGACACATTACGATGCCGGCGGCAGCGTAGGTAGGGGCCACAAAATCAATAAACATCCTACTAACTCCATCGTCTTAGACTGTCACTGGCATATATGCAGCGATAGTCTGATGTATGAATATGAAAGCGTGTGTATATTTGTAGGAAACATCACTGCCATACTTGAGAATATGTCTTCAGTTTCAGCAGTGTTACATTCAGAAGAATGAGAGAAAAATACATTGCGATTGAAAATTCTCAACCATACGGGTAGAAGTGTTTTGTGTAATGATTTAAGATTATGTGTGTTTAAAAATATGTTTGAAATACAGTTCTCAGGGAAGTAGCCATCACTTTACAGAGCAGCTTCTTAGTCTTGCAGCGAAGTAGAAAAAGCTTAGTGATAAACGTCTCTCGTAAATGTGTGTATTGATACAGAGTCCTTAAGAGCAAATTTAGAGCGGGCGCGCGCACACACACACGCACTCACTAACACAGACACACACACAGACACAGACACACACACAGACACACACACCTGTATATCTTGTTTATGTTGGCACTTCTGGCTCATTTAATCTAATGTCTGTCTCATTCTGTCTTCCATTATATTTTTTTGCAAGATACACATCAATAAATTTCAGCACCGAAACAGAGAGAGAGAGAGA
>NC_068995.1:55492698-55497505 GCF_001194135.2 Octopus bimaculoides | reverse complement strand
CACACACAGAGTCACACATATACTCTCCTCGCCATCTTACACACATTCTCGGCATCCCGCGTCCGATTTCGCAAGCATTCCGGCTCTAATTACAAGGCTGGTTTGTATATAGATTTGCATCAGTTCTGCAAAAGATTTTTTTTCTGTTTGTCTGCAAATTGCCAATTCATATAAGCAATTCTCAAGATAATTGAATATATAGCTAATTAACTATCTTAACGAAGTGTCAGCTGTTCATTTCCACAAGGTGTGAACTGCCACTCACTATAGCAGACATACTTCGTTAGTCACTCTTTAGATGCACTAAACGTCAACGAATGAACGAGAAAGCTTTTAGGTAGTCATGTTACTTCTTTGCTAGAAATAACAGTCAAATTTCTCTCAGATACAGCCTCTTGTTCTGACAAGATGCTGCTTTGGATAATGGAATTCTAGATGCGTGATATCTAATAGAAATACCTTGTAGATCACTATGGAACATACTTAATCAAAGACCATTTTAATGAAGGCGATCTAGGATTAAAGAAGAACAAGAACAACAACAGCAACGACAACAACAACGACGATGTCAACAACAACAACGCAACTACAACAACAACAACAATAACAATACCAGCAGCAACAAGAACAACAACAGCAAGAACAACAACGGCAAGAAGAAGAACAAGAACAACAACAGCAACGATAACAACAACAACTATATGTCCTCGTGGTTAATGCAGTGAAGAGTGATTGGTACATAGTTGCAGATGGTGTTTACCTCACTCAACCGAAGACTGAATAATTACGAAACTAAATATAAATATCTCTTACTCGTTGTGTGTAGTTGAAGAGCCAATGGCTGAGGTTTTCGTCTGGGAAAGATGCCTTTATAAACAGTGTTTTGGAAGAAAAACGAAAAAAAAGACACACTATTCTTCAGAGTTAAGCGAAATGAAATCAACCCAGAAATGACTGCGTGTGTGACAAATACATATTTCGCTGTTGTTGCGGATACTCAGTATCACGTACTTGTGTCATTTCCGTAATAAAACCGGATTAGCCAGTCTAAAATGGAGAGAGATGATGTATAAATTATACATTTATTTGGAAATGCGCGGACAAATATTCATCTCATTACCATAGAGAGAGTTCTTCAAGTGAAGCATAGCATGAACTTAAGTTTTACACGTGATTGTTATGTATATCTCTGCCAGGTCTTGAAATAGCATCTCCACCTTTACAATTTCACATAAATTTAGGCTCAACAAATATTTTCTCGGTACATAATATAGTTTAACTTACGTTAATGTACACATGCATCATTTTGTGCACGTTGAAGATTTTTTTACAGTATAGTAACGATGAATAATCAGAAAAAAAACTATTTCCTCGTAATGGGCGGCCACAAGTTTCTTCTTCATACAGAGGCATGAGCATGGCTTTCACCATTGCAAAGATAACGCAATATCGGTTTGGAAGATATGTTCTGTTCACTGTAAATCAGCAACGTGAGTCAATACGCTGACATCTTCATGCTTATGGCTGGTCTAAAAAAACACAAAAACAAAAACAAAAACTTAGGTAACAAAAACTGTTTCCTTCGAAACACTCTACAATCTTAAAGATTGCAACTACACATTTTGATGAGATAGTCCAACATACACTTAGAAGGATTTTGTTCCTATTTTTGCTGAGCCAAAAGTAAAAAGGAAACAAAAAAAAAAGAGCAAAGACAGTAAAAGGCCAACAACATTGTGGTCGTTTTGACACTTACATCTGGGATACTTATAAATTTATGTAAAATAACTCCGAGTCGTTTATGATGATGAAGATGATGATGATGATGATGATGATGATGATGATGATCATCATCATCATCATCATCATCATCAACAGCAGCAGCAGCAGCTGCACCACCACCACCACCACCACCACCATCACCACCGTCACCACCACCCTCATGCTCCGCCCCTTCGTTATCAGTCGTCGTCATGATCACCATGAACGCCAACACTGCCACGCCCGCTTCATGTTTCGACCCATCAGTCTCATCAGTTACATCGATAAAGATGTGTCGCACTACAGATTTTTAGTCGGCTGACTAAACGTCCTTCAAGTTAGGGACACATAACAACAAGTCAGCCAAGACTAAATATCTGTAGTGAGGCAGATCTTTTTCGATGCGCCTGAGTGATGAGTTGACACATATGTTGAACCCAATAAAGATTTAATACCGAATCCATCTCCTGTTAATTAGTATTAATATTATGTAGTTGGAATTTACAACAAAAAAAAAATGACGAAGACAGGTGTGTAAACAACAAACAGATCTATTTGTTTAACGCTCTGGAAGTGAGAATGTCTTTTACGTTTCGAGCCTACGCTCTTCAACAGAAACGAACACAGAAATAAGCAGAGAGAGAAAATTTTAAAATGGTTTAGTGGCTAGCGATCAATCTTGTATACAATATTATATGCATGCATGTATGTGTTTCTGTCTGTGTTTGTACCGTTTGACAACTAGTGTTGTTTGTTTACGACCCTGTAGTGTAGTGACTCAGCAAAAGAGACGATAAAATAATTAACCGACTAAGAATATAAAAATACTAGTGGGGGGGGGGTTTCTGATTAAGTCCCTTTGTGGCGGTGCTTCAGTATGACCACGGTTCAATGACTGAAACACGTGAGGTGTAAAACATCAGACCTGGAACAGAATGCTCGAAGCACATCATAAGCCAGGACGGTGCTTCTATGAATCACCAGGTGTTAAAATTCCACCACCTTTATTTGAAAGAGAAAAAAAACGAAAATAATTGGTTTCAGGACAGGAAATGATTGCAGACGCGATTAAATCAGATTTGCTGCAGAAAAATTAATAACGGTGCCAGGACTTTTTCTTTCTAAAACAACTGATCATATTGGTTGAAGAGATAATAGCCAACTGAAAATTGCTTGTATAAGAAAAGAACGATTATTGTTTATCCTAAAATCTAGGATGAAAGAAATATTACGTAAATTCTGAATTGATCGACCATTAAATGTGAAGTGATTATCACCGGCTTAAGAATTAGTAATATAACAAGAAGTAATTATTTATTCCATTATTAGTATTTTAAAGAAACGCTAGAAAATAGCTTGCAAGATATTAGCGAGCGTCGTATTTGGATATCCTTAGGTGATCAAGTGACCTATTAGAAACATCATAGAAACTTCTCATAAATCACACTATAATGTTTTAAAAGGCTGAGATAATGTAAATAATGGGGGCACCCTTCAGGAATGGCTTACACGTCGGAAGTGGCATTTCCTCTGGCACTTTACGATCTGATTTTAACTCCTGCTGTGGCCAACTTTGCCTTTCATCCGATGACGGTGAAATAAAGTACCAGCCAACTGCAGTTGCCGATGCAATCGATGTGTCCCCTCCACTCAAACTTGCTTGCCATGAACCCTGTAATGAGACTGTGGTTCAGGGAGAACGTCGTGATCTCGGTCAGAGAAACTGGCGTAATCGGTCTCATGGGTCCTAGGTTTCAAAAACAAAAAAATTCTGTTTTGAAAACACGCCTGGATGGTCATGGCTGGAATGCTTGTAACCTCAAGTTTTACTGAATCGCAGATAATCTAGAACTAAACAACAACATTAGCTTCTCCTGAGGTAAAACATTCAGCTGGTTTCGATTCTTGATTTGAGTAATAAAACTTAATTTACACTGCTAATACAGTACATCCAAGCTTTTTAAAAAATTCTGTGTTCAGTACCAAAATTTATAGAATCACAAGGAGCTTGATCGTAACATCAAAATTTTAATTAAACAATAATTAGTTTGAGAATTTTGGTCGCTAGTACAGATGCAATTATGACAAAGATAGAGTATTTCCACAACATCGTGAAACGGAAGAATATTGCAAGCCAGTTCACTAGTTTTTAGCACTTATGTGCACACGTTTCTCTGTAGCTTGGGACTTAGATTGCGGGAAAAAGCAGGTATAGTCGATTCTAGAAATATTCAATACATTGATTCATTAACAGTTCTAAAACACTTGTCCTATGTCCAACATTTATGTGGTTAGAAATAACACCAACGTAAATAGAATGACTCAAGCTCGTAGAGTTATCTCGGACCAGGGTTTCGTAAAGTTACAACTGAACTACTGTTCTAAAGACTGAAGTAAATAGCATTACTTTTCTATTTTTGTTTGATTTTTTTCCTCCTCACAGAAAACACTACAATTTTCTAAGAGACGAAGAATCTATATTAACCATGTTAATTCAGTGATCGATATAGACACACAAGAAACCGAGCTCTCATAACGTAAGATAAATGTAATTGCACATCATCAAACTCTTACATTGATTTCTTTCTTAAACACAACAGCCATATATTTATAATGGAGTGAAGAAACGTGGTTGTGTAAGGTTTATGCGTGTTGAGGACATTAGCGGCGTATGTGATGTGAACTGGTTTTAATCGATTATCAATAATATAAAGAACGACGACAGACAAAACGACAAAACCGAGTGGTAGTAGTAGTAGTAGTAGTAGTAGTAGTAGTAGTAGTAACGGCAGCAGTAGTACCAATACTAATAGTAGGATGAGCAGAGATATAGTACTAGCATTAGTAGTAGTAGTAGTAGTTGTATTATTATTATTATTATTATTATTATTAGTAGTAGTAGTAGTAGTAGTAGTAGTAGTGGTAGTAGTAGTAAAACAAGACAACCAAGAATTAGAAGAGAAAAGTGAGGAAAAGAAGAAGAAGATGATGATGATGATGATGATGATGATGATGATGATGATGATGAGGAGGAGGAGGAGGAGGA
>NC_068995.1:55491320-55492501 GCF_001194135.2 Octopus bimaculoides | reverse complement strand
CGGCACCTTGACAGATGGGACAATTTCCAGCGAATATGGTTGATAAGGCAATGGAATTCTTTCTAAATACGTATCCAGTTTCATATATTTCTCTGATTTTCAAAAGTTGAGACAGAACTATGCTGCAACCATCTTATATATATATATATATATATATATATATATATACATGTATGTAGGTGTGTGTCTGTGTCTGTGTCTGTGTACTTGTCCTGATAACCGATGGTTTGTTTACGTCTTCGTAACCTAGCGGTTCGGCAAAAACAATCGATAGTATAAATACCACACTTGAATACAAAATAAATACTGTGGCCGATTTGTTGGTCAAAATGCTTCAAGGCGGTGCTCAAGCGTGGCCGAAGTCCAGGGACTGAAACGCATATAACATAAAAGATAATAACAGATAATTATTATTTGGGGAAAATGCGTTGGGATGGTCAAAACTAGAACGACGTTATTCATCCATGTGGTCAGTGAAAGCTTCGTGGAATTCAATAACAACAATACCAACAACAGGTCTGTTTGTTTATCAAATTAAGTAGCGTCTGTGTCGATTCTTGGCCTATTAGAAATGAGAGCTATAATCTCTCAGAAACTACATTGTACTGTCTTGGGGAAAAGGACATATTAAATAATGTAATGCTAATTATAATAGGTCTGTGAAGAATACAAAATCCGATAGGTCAAGAGTAGAACATCTTTAATCATACGTGCGATCGACCAGTACTGATCGGGAACAAACAACAGTGAAAACAAACCTACTTCTGTCCATTACGCAGCCTATATAGCTAGTTGTGTATAGATCTAATGATATATACTAATTTTAGGTCCATCCATCCCATACCAGAGGAATCAATGTGAAATTATGATTACATGTAATTAAATTTGTTTGTTAGGCTATATGTCAATGATGTAACAGCTTGTAGTCATAGATTATCGTCTCACAGATAATAGAGGCTGGTAAACCAAAAAATGGCTTTTATACATACACACAAATACACAGATATCTATCTAGCTGTGTGAATAAGAAACTCAGTATACAATCACTGCATTTCGGGTTCACTTCCACTGCACGGCACCTTCAACAGGTACCATCTACTATAGATCAGGCCCAAACAGTGCCTGTTGAGAGAGACACGCAATATATATATGTATATATATATATATATATATATATATAT
>NC_068995.1:55485180-55490588 GCF_001194135.2 Octopus bimaculoides | reverse complement strand
ACACACACACACACACACACACACACACACACACACACACACACACACACACACACACACATACACACACACATGCACATACACGCACACATGCACATACACACAAATTTACGCCATATAACTGTATTAGAGTGTTTGTGTCTATGTGAATGTGTCCATTTGTGCGTACGTGTATGTGTCCCTGTAGGTAGAAGTCTGTGTAAGTGTTCTTATATGGATTTTGTGAGTGATTATATATGTAACTAATGATGAGAATAACGTAATTTTAAGTCTGAATGTGTGTAGAATGAACGAGAAAAGAATTTCGTTGCGATCGCATGAAAACAAATTTACAATCCCGAAGTTAGAAGCACGTAGTAACACCGTTCTTTTGTTCATTGTCTTGTGACGATTAGTTCATTAAGTTACATGTGTTCGTACTTCACCAGAAGGTACAGTTGGAATATTAATATGAATAAGAAGAGATAGAATAAATAAATTGAATGTGAAAGTGAATAAGTGAATAAACAAATAAATATGAGAATAAAGGAAGCGATACAAGAGATTAAGAAAAAGTATATTAAAATACAAATAAGCACCAACATACAGAAATTCTGAACATTTTTCTATTGTTAATATAGAATTACGAAGATCTGCGCATACATCCATCCACACGAATTCACAGTGAATCTGATGTGGTAGTTATCTGAAGAATATAAAGTTCCCAATACATGCAAGCATTCATGCATGTATACCTACACACATGCATGCATACATACACACATACATACATAATACATACATACATATATACATGCATGCATACATGCATACATACATACATACGTACGTAGCTACGGGTACAATGTGACGTTTACTTGTTTCATTCCTTAGATTGCTGTCATACTGGGACACCGATTCAAAAAAGTTTAACGGAGTAAACAGACATCTTTAAAAGTCTGGTATTCATTCTATCGCTATCTTTTCGCCGAGCCGCTAGGTTACGAGAGATTAGGAATCCAAGCGGTGGTGGGTGACAAAAACAAATACCAAGTCTCTCTCTCTCTCTTTCTTCCTCTCTCTCTCTTTCTCTCTCTCTCTCTCTCTCTCTCTCTTTCTCTCTCACATACACACACACACACGCACATATATGACGGGCTTCTTTCAGTTTCCGTCTACCAGTATATCACGTTGATTCTACCTCTAAAGATACACTTGTCTGTGAAATGCTGAAGCATTGACATGTGAATTCAGGAGCAGGTAATTCTGTTCGAGCGATTGAATGCTCTTTGTCGAGAAACAGAGGTCCATCTCCACAAGTGTTTATACAAACATACAAATGTATATATTTGTGTATTCGTGTTTGTATATGTACCTCTGGGTTCGTAGGGCAAGAGATCAGGGGTGTATATTTCTTGAGGAGTCAATTGTGAACCTATCAGCCCTTGTTTCATGAATCGCATTTTGCTGCTATTGTTGCTGTGTGAACGATGTTATACGACTCTCGAAGTCTGTCTGTTGTTTTTATTAAGCTTCTGCCTTCGTCATTTCTTCTGAGACTGTATTTATAGGCATTGCTACTTCTGTGGAAATTTGGAATCAATGTCAACATTTTGCTGGTTTGACGGTCTAAAGCGCGGTTTTAATCACTAGATCAGTCGATTATCCCAAATGTTGGCAGCAGCACGAGTGTTACAACCGACCATGGAATGTTCTCGGGCATTCTGAAAGCATCGAAGACCATTCTGATTTAATTGCAAAGACTCCGTGAAATGGAAACGGTTATTTGCGTTTTCTAAGACAGCTCAGACGTATAGTTGCCGTGTTGACGTCAATATTGGTGGAATCTTTGTTATTGGTGTTCACAGTATAAGCGAAATTCCATGTGAGTGAAAATAGTTTTAAAATTCTGGTATGGACGACGTGAAGTTGCAGAATAAATTGTGTTTACTTTATTTGCAAAATAAGAAAAGAATCTCGGTTGGCATAAATGCTGAGAAAAATATTGAAGAAAACATTTTAAACAATACGCAGCACCTGCATCTCTGTCTCTTACCAGATGTGTTTACATATGTTTGTATGTATATATGCATGTATGTATGCATGCATGTATGTATGTATGTTTGTATGTATGTATGTGTATGCATGTATGTACGTATACGCAGACACATGATTATACACATACATACTTGCATTCATACACATGACGGAGATATACTTGCAAAGCAGATGTGTTGTAACAAAAACAATTGCAGCACAGAAGACACTTGTTAATCATTCTGAACCACACAAAAATTGTTTTCCTCACTTAAACATGTATTGTTTGTAAAACGGTGTCGAGATTCACGTGTCTGAAGCCAATAGATTTGATGTATATATAAACAGGCTGGCTATTCTTTCATTGGAATTGGTCAAGTGATGTAGACATCAGCAATGAAACCCCAAGATATTGTCGAACGGCTATTCATCAAAGTTTCTGTGGACAAATAGATGAGTTTGGTTTGGTCAGAAGGATTAATTTTTTTTTTTGCTTTGCTGTGGCTTACCAGCCAATAATGAGAGCTAGTATGCTAGAAATAAATGTCCAACTTTAAGAAGGGGGCTTTACAATTTAAAGATTAAAATTAAAATTATATGTATGTATACGACTGGCTTCCGCATAGTTTTCATCCACTAATCGCTTTAGCAGAACACACTTACTTAAATTAGCGTGCAGTAGGACCGGACTTGAAAATAGTTAGCCTCTTAACCGAATATTGGTGTCTGCGCTTATAGAAAAAAAAAAAAGGTACCACCGTATTTGAGACGGCCGGGTGCATATTTTTCCATACTGTCATTTAATGATCTTGCTAATATATCTACATAGTATGTAGATTAAAGCAATATTTTTTTATTCCATTATTCTTTTACTAAATTGGGTGATTTATTTTAGACACACTTTTAATGGTCTCAGTTGATTATACCATACTTCGTATTTTAACATACTTCGTATTTTAACATACTTCGTCTGCTACTGAGGTTAATATGATTATAGACCTCACAATTAATATTATTTACCCCTTCCCCCTCCACACTAGTTAACCTTGTCTGCATAGTTCCAAGCTTGACGATCCTACATGTTTATGCACCAGTACAAAAGTATCTAGTGAACTTTCTTTGAATAAAACATTTGGGTGCTATTTGATGGAAACATGGCTATTGTTTTCTATCGAGTTTGATAATAGCGTAGAAATTCCCTGCCAAACTCGTATTTACTATATTTCTTTGATTATGCAAAACGCCCTGTGAATCTTCATTGACATTTCACTATCTTGTAACATGTTAAAGGACATTAACTGCTTAATGTTTTATTATTGAAACTTCTTATTTTTCTCATTCATCTCTTCCTAGTTTCTCATAATTAATTAAGAATTTGCTTTTATTTTAATTATGTTTCATTATTTATACTGTTTCTTATAACTTCTGTTTATTATCCTCTTCTGAGTTTGTTTGTATTGCCTTCCTTGTTATCCTGTTTATATTTACTCTTCATGTTCTCATCTTATGTTATTCCAGTATGGTTTACTTCAGTTGATGTCCTTTCCTATTTATTTATTTTCCTTCCTGCCTCGTTGTGTTGCTTATTTACCTCTTTTCACAAGATAATTACAATATTGGACATACCGGATATTAATTCTTTTGTTGCATACATTAATTTATTTATAACAATTATATTTCATTTTACTGTTTTGTTAATATATTCAGTACGTTGTTTCATTAATATTTTAGTTTAGATTTCATAATTTACCGTAGGAGAATTTTGCATTGACCGTTGAAAATGATTAAAATTGGTGCTTCATGAATTTTTCAATTAAATTCTATCGAGAGTAAACTTCATTTCATAAAATATCGTTTAATGATTAATCGAAACTGCTGAAATGAATAAGGTACTAGTCTATCGATTTTTCCAGTCTCAACCTTATTTTCATTCCGCCAGTGTACCACTCTTATCAATCAATGTCCAAAACTCGTCACTCATATCTTTACTTCCAGACGCAATTAGACATCAGCAGATTCCATGAGTGTATTGGTGTGGAATTTGCTTCAGAATATCGATTCGATCCCATTGCATGGTACACTGAACAGGAGTACGCTACCGTAATTTCTGGCTCACATACACACACAAGTAGAATCTGAAAGAAAAAAATTTCATAGGTGACGATCGTATACGCACACACACGCACATATACTTATATACACTCTCAACTGCTTACATTTATGCACTCCCATACACATATATGCATGCGTGTGTGTGTGTGTGTGTGTGTGTGTGTGTGTGTGTGTGTGTGTGTGTGTGTGTGTGTGTGCATGTGTGCGCCAAACACGAAGGGTGTGCTGTCATAGTTAGGATGCGTGTTCTAACGAATGAAGGTGTTGGAGCCACGTGAGAGGCCCGGGTGTCGGAGGCGCAACAGGGCAACAAAGCCACCTTTCGGTCTCTGGTAGATGAACGGGGGCGTGAATTGCTCAAGCCAAGTAAAATTGAAACTGAAACCCCGGTTATTGGAAAACAAAATTCTTACCAAACAGCCATACCTGTGCCTACACGAGATAAAAAAAAAATACTAAAAATAGAAATTAAGAAGCATGTTACACTAATTGCAAATTTAATTAGTGAGAGTGTTGTAAAGTGTTTCTTTATATCACAGTAATGTTTAAATACTATGAATATGTGTCACTTGGAGAAGGCTGGGAGTTGTTCAATCTCTTTGCTCCGCTGCTTTCATTTCATGTCGATAAAGACTGCAAGTAGCGATGGCAAAAATCACAATGCAACATTGATTCCACATCCAATTCCACATGTTATTACCATTGCTGGTATATTTACATTATCAGTAGTTGTAGCAGATGGAAATGGTAAAAGTTAATATCATTGCCATTTTCGTATTTACTTCCAGAATGTTAGGTATTCTTTTTTTAAAAATCTTTTTTTCACCTCATACGATGTGTTTTGATTCAAAACTGTGCACAAATATCGATATTTAAATATATGATAATCAATCATCGATACAGCCACACAGCCCACAGAGACACGCCCGCATACACACGCGTACGCGCACGGACACAAGTGCACGCAGAAAAACACAGACGAACGAAAATTTCTTTTTAACGTTTCTGCCGGTGAAAATTAATATATATATATAACTCAAATTTAGGCTTTGTGACTTCAGTTGAAATGATGATGATAATAATAATAATAATAATAATAATAATAATAATAATAATGATGATGATGATGATGATGATGATGATGATGATGATGATGATGATGATAATGATGATGATGATAATGATGATAAAAATAATAATTTTATCATCATCATCATCATCATCATTATTATTATTATTATTATTATTATTATTATTATTATTATTATTATTATTATTAT
>NC_068995.1:55474289-55484944 GCF_001194135.2 Octopus bimaculoides | reverse complement strand
ATATATATATATATATATATACTTACAAATAGATAGATAGATAGATAGAAAGATAGATAGATAGATAGATAGATAGATAGATAGATAGATAGATAGATAGATAGATAGATAGAAAGATAGATATAGATGTTTGTGCACTTCGATATCTATATTTCTATCTAACTAGAGAACTAGCGGGCAATCTATCTATCTTCCCATCCAGTGACCCACATCCACCTTTGTCATACATCTATGAATTCTTTTGAATATTGATAAAATTTTTCAAAACTGTAAATGTCTGTAAAATATGTTTTCAAGAAGCAATATTAACTTCCTATGATATTTCTGAAACAGAGATTTGGAAATAAGTATAATCGATGATAATGATTTGATTCCACCTCCGTAAATTATATTTTATTTATCGGTCTTAACGAATGCAAGGCAATTTTGAAAATAGTGAATTTGGAATCAGAACGTCAACTGAGATAACTATGTAGCGCCCACAAAATGGTATATAATTTGCCTGTGGCACTCACGAAGTTACCATTCCATTGATGATCCCTAACCTTGTATTCTGTTTATTGATTCTGAGGATTTGACTTTACCTCCCTTTTGGACCGTCTTGGTATGGCTATACATGTTTTTCGTCCAGTCTCAGGCCAGCTCTCGTCGAGAATGTTTATTATCAAAAGCTTTGAAGGCGTGTCCAATATTTCTTTCGTTATTGAGGACAGCGTATTAAAATTTATCCTTGAAATATAATTTGGCTGCCACCTCTAGTCATCAGACTTAGAAGTGAATGAAATTGATTCCAACCTAGATGCGAAATCGCGACAGGAATTATGTTCCTACATTTCATTTCACATCATCTCGAGAATGATATCACCATATCTATATCTTCATCAACAGCAAATATCTTGTAGTTAATATTTAGCATATTTATGAAAGCATGGCGATATATAATACCCCAGTGTCCAATTGTTCTGTATTGACTATTCACCAACATGAAATATGAATATTCGACAAGACATTAGTGTATGTTACAAACAACTAAGGGAATCGAAAAATAATTCTTTGTGCGTTACCTGCAGAGATAAAATTCGAACGTTTTGCAAGAAGGGGATATCTTTAACTATATAAATTTCTTCTTAAACCAAGACATGCGCATTTGGATATGCAGTAACGTTAACAGCCACGATTCGACGCAACATCTTCTTTTCTCTTTCCCCTTAATGGTCATTAAGTGATATGGTCTGAACTAAGTTTCGGCTTTCTCTTTCAGTGATTATCAATCTTGGTTTCTTGCTACAAAAGCATTAAATTGAGAAGAAACGCTCAATGATTATTTCTTGACATCTATCTCGTGATTCAGCGAACGTTATTTTGTTGGTTTGTTTCAGATTAGATTTTATTTCGCCATAGCAGTGACAACAGATTTCCGGAACAAATAAAAAAAATAGTCCTGTATAGTAGAAATTGTTCTATTGCTTTTATACCACTTTATGGTATGGACATTAAAAGCATTTAAGCGTTAAATCTATCTATACGTGTAACACTGGAAGAAATATGCAGTGTTATATGATTTACAGCTCAGAAAATGTGGGATCGAATCTAATTACAATTTCGTTTATCTAATTTCAACATATGTTTTATGTAAGCTATTTGCTCAGCGATACATTTCGACTTTTAATAAAACATTTATACGAACAAAGTGCGTTAAGAGAGCTGTGCAGGATTCAGTTCAAAGACAACAGTTTTAACCCAGTATGTCTAGATATATTTACCACCAGTATTGTATGTGGATACACAGAATGCCTGATATTACTGGGAAATCTGTAATCAGTGTTGCAATAGTTTATAGTATTGTGTGCAAATATCTGTGTTGTTTTGGATTATTACAAGGGCGGTCTTAACGAAGTTCATTTGCACTCGGTGAACATTTACAAACGACGTTCAATGAAGTGCTATCTTGAAACACACTGCATATTTATTTATACATTGAGATATTGGCTTAAGAAAATTCAACATTCACTTATAATGACGTCAGTATTCTGTTTCAAATGTCCCAGCTATCTCGTCTAGAATGAGGAGGATGTACTGCAATAGCTTGGGAATCATGGGCTCACGGCTATCTAATATATTGCCAAATCTGAGAAATCTATGAAATCTACATGGAATAGGGTTAGATATTTTCAAGAAACAACTTGGCCTTCTGCTGTCGAAGGTCTTGGCAAGAAACACAAAAGAATAGCTATTGAAAACGATATAACTGATGATGCACACTCACATACTCATTGGTTCAAGACTGCGTTTTGTAGGCTAGTTGTATTAGTGATTACCGGCTACTAATTTTCTCACCATTCGGAGAACTCAAAGGCAATGTGAACACAAGTGAAAGTATATACATACACAGACTGCATTATAAACTCTATGCCTCTAAGTTCGAAGCAATACCACTTCTGCGAAACTTATATCCGCACAGCACAATGAATATAAGGAATACATACGTAATATGATTTAGACTAGAAATTTGTAGATAAATTTTTAACCAGAGTCTGTATTTGATATGTGCAATTTGGCTTTATTTATGCTGTGAATGCATCAGAAAAGTCACAATTTTACCGTAAACTTACATTCACCATACAAGATCTTGTGTAGAGGACGTAAACAGAACAAGTGTAGGCTTTTATTTTATGTGCATAACTAATATTCTAGAGAAACATATGAATGTCACAAATCTCCATCCTTAGCCTCAATAACAAAGGCACCTTTAACACTAGTTAACAGAAAGCTGTATCATTTTAAGAATTATTTAATAAATAACGCTATTTCCATGAATATGAATACGAAAATGGTGAGTAGAAAGGAAAAGCGGATAATCGGATATTCATAATCAGACATTGATATAGCTTATATGTGTGTGTGCGTGTGTGAGTGAATGTCAGTGTGTGTATATGTGTGTGTGGGTGTAGGTGTGTGTGTGTGTGTGTGTGTGTGTGTGTGTGTGTATTAGAGTTATTGTATCAGCGTTTAATATCATACGATAAATGTTCCTGACCCATGGAGGAGATGTAAGCTCCTTATGACCTGATGTCGATTTTCAATTATAGCCTTTTGATTGCGCACTAAGTTGGTAATGCACTTTTGAGAGACTTAAAGGGTCATACGATCATGTTTCTCATTTCCCTACAAACGTGAAGTTTTGGATATGAGCAGAAAAATCAATATGATATAACAAGAAGAGAACAGTGAAGTTGTTGAGGAAATACAGTGCTGAATTACCTTAATTGCCCAAAGAAAGTGTCCCTGTGCGGTCGGTCGACCTTCCTAAACTATTAGCCTGATTCATTCAAAATGCACCCTACCACTTTGAAGAAGAAATGATATATATAATCTAGTAAAATCCTAAATATACAAAAAAGTGTGGGTAATTAGGGAACGACCGTCCGTTATCATAAATGCGATCAGCGGTAGATGACCTCAGCCTAAATAGTATCAATAATAGTCAATACTCCATGTGATACTTTCAGCTCTTTCGAAATGCTACTGTAGACGAATTTGTTATTTAGGAAATCTTCGCAGTCGAAAAGTTTAGTGCTATATCAGGCCATTTTGAGGCGTGAAAGGTGTACATTTTCCTTTTTATGAAAAAAAAAAAAAAAAAAAAAAAAAAAAAAAGAACAAAAAATCCCCCCAAACCTTGAAAATTTTCAAGCGTTTTTATCGATGCTAATTTGAGAAGATGTTACTGTGATTTGCTTAGAAATAACTGAAATCTCCTGTTTAGAAACATTCTTTTTTTCATTATTTAGCAACTACAAGTATTTTCTATACCCTAAAACTATTTGGTTTAAATGGTATTGTTGATATAAATACAATTATAATATTCAATAAATAAAAGATAGTTTCATAATAAGTAGAGATAGTGACATACACTCGCTTACCTTCCATTAATGGAAAATATCATTCATCATTGTCGTATAGATAAGATCATAAGACATAGAATGTAAACACTACCGCTTATTAGAGACGAAGAAAAGGAGTGTTCTATTATAGATTTCCATTTGTTTTCACAGATTCTTCATTAAAAATTGATGATTTAATCACCTACAAACAACTGATGCTGGTTATGGCTTGTTCATAGAATCGCGTTGTGCCCGGCAACGTGTTTCTGTATACACAGACTGGTTTGTGGTGACCGTAGACAAGCACCAGTAGCTGTAATTAGTCAACAGTGGCCTCTGTGGTAAGATCAACATGGTACATTGCACGAAAAATTGCAAGACAGTTAAAGCGCAGGGCAACAAACCTGCAGAGAGTTGGATACGAGCTTGGGATTTCACTCTACAACGAGCGTAAGGGACGTGTTCAACTCGCAATTTTACAATGACAAATCTCTACAGAAAGGACAATGCAATCATTGAACTTAAATCTACCAGCTCAATAATGAAGAGAAGGAGAAGGAGGAGGAGGAAAATGATGATGATGAAGATGACAACGGGGTGATGGTGATTGTAATGATAATGATAATGATGGTGACGATGATGATGATAACAAGAAGAAGAACAACAAAATAATACTAAGACTACCATGTCGCGTAAATGTGATGCCTGTACCCGGTGTACCTTTATCAGACGGGTAGTTATGATGGCTACATTGCGCTTCGTATATTTGTACTCCACCGTTACTTTGATGGCATGCGCTGCTTTCTCAATAATAATAATAATAATAATAATAATAATAATAATAATAATAATAATAATGATAATGATAATGATAATAATGCAACTGTCCTCCCAGTAGTTGTAAGGGCAATGGGGACACTAACAAGCATGTTCGAGAAATTTGTTGGAGAAATTGGAAAATACTCGGAAGACTGATTTATTGAGGACAGCAAGGAATTTGAGATTGGCACTTGGGTGTTAAGTATCGTGGAAATAGATCCTATGAGACCCTGAACAGCAGAATGTTGTCTGCTCTCATAGAATTAGTTGGAGGAAGTGAAATCGTGTGCTTTCAGAAGTGAAATGGAAATAATATTTATACAAATATTATCTGTGTTCAGTACCGCTTTTCTAAGCGGCAATGAATTATCACACTTGATGTAACGTTTAAAGACGAGTCCATGAAAGCTCAGTGTTATGGACATAACGTGACGTCACTTCCATAGCATGAATTGCCGTTACGTTGACATTTTGTATAGTAACCCTTATCGATCGATACAGATCTTCAAGAATACCAGGATCCTAATAAAATTGATATTATTACAATATAATCAATATTACATGATATGGTGGGGTGCAAATTCTGTAAAACAGAACTAATCATGAATTTTTATTACTTTTAGAGAAAAGGATCAAGATATTTGAAGTGGATTTTTTTATGGCATAATCAGAGTAGGAGGAAGATTCTTTTCCACAGATCCTGCAAGTCCGATGATAGAAAGAGATGAAGATTTTCATATACTTTTATCTGAGATTTAACACGAATGCTTGCAATGCAACAGATTGGGCTCCGCCAAAAATATTTCAGGGGCAATTGTTGGTGATAGATAGTGTGACGCATCAAGTCTTGCTCAAGATTATGTCTTAGAACCAAGAGGGTGGATGCTCAAGGAATAAATATAGAAATGGCATTGGTAAAATTGAATCTATAGCAACAATCAAATTAAGAAAAAAAGAAAAATTGGAAACAAGGAAAAGAAGAACTCAGCTACTGGAGTTGTAGGCATGACTGTGCGACAAAGAAGCTCGCTTTTCATAGTTCCAGGTCGACCAATTCTTGTGAGTAAATTTTGAAGATAGAAACAGTGTGAAAGCTTGTCGTGTATCTGTGTGTGTCTGTATGAGTGTGTGTATGTGTGTATGAGTGTGTGTATGTGTGTATATGTGTGTGTCTTGGGATTGATCTAATCGACTGTTCCCCTCCCCCAAAATTTCAGGCCTTGTGCCTAGAGTAGAAAAGAATTAAAAATAAGCACTGGAGACTCTCTGTCCTACTAAAACCCCGGAAGGCTGTGCCCAAGCATGGCCGCAGTATAATAACTGAAACATATGAAGATAAAAGAGATTCAAGTGGTTAAGAAATCTTGACTCAATAACATTTTATTGTCAGTCCGGATCGTCTCATCTCATTTTACTACTACTACTACTACTACTACTACTACTACTACTACTACTACTACTACTACTACTACTACTACTACTACTACTGTTTTGTGGCTCACAGCAGCAGCAGCAGCAGCAGCAGTAGCCACGGTCAATGCTGCTCTGAAGTAGCTTGCTGTGATTCACATCAACTCACGGCCACTCCTGAAATAGCGCTAAATATTACTTTTTGTTTTATATTCGCGAGAATCCTCTGTCCATTCAAATATTTTCAAATAGGAAACAACCTGCGGGTAACCAAAGTGGATAGCCATCACATAAATCGTACCATTCCGAGGAGACACGAAAGTATTTGTACACTTTAGTGTTTAATAAATAAATATGGAAATAACGTATTTAACCAATTTGACTCTCGCGTAGCTGTGGTGGTAGTGAAACACCTCTTCAATGTATATATTTCATACGATCTATATTCTGTTAACCATTCCGTTTGTAAAATAGAAAATTAAAGCGTAGCACACACTACATGATAAACCTCGGAGACAAATCTTTTCTTTTATTTTTTTATTTGTTTCAGTCATTTGACTGCGGTCATGTTGGAGCACCGCTTTTAGTCGAGGAAGTCGACCCAAGAACTTATTCTATCGGACTCTTTTGCCGAGCCGCTAGACTAAGGGGACGTAAACACACCAACATCGAAAGGATGAAATGCAAAGTCGACCTCAGTGGAATATATGTGGAATATCTGTATTGTGAGAATTGCTGTATCGTAGCCTCTAAAATTACAATCAATAATGCAATAATTACTAAATGATCTATCAATTTACAAGATTTCGTAACGTACAACATCAGTGATATTTATGTTTTCTCTGAAAGCACCAAGAACACACACACACACACACACACACACACACACACACACACACACACACACACACACACACACACACACACACACACACACACACACACACACACACACACACACACACACACAAATGGAAGAAAGGATGTGAGAATACTGGGATGTTTATACTTTTGCTATGAGTGAAATAAATTACCTTTAACTGAAAATTGGAATGTTACACAGTAAGAAGTATAGGATCCGTGGCAACCCAATAACTATTGCAACGACATACTTGAACGCAGGGAAGAAATGCTTTTCATATGCGCAGAAGCTTACGCATGAGTACATAATCCGGCATAAATAAGGTCGTAACCTTTTCATAAATTTGTTATACATGAATAAATATTTTAGCTATGAGGCGCATGCATAGTGATAGGAACAAAATTGATGCTGCGATGTGATGTAACATATCTGTAGCATCAAACACATTGGAAGATATTACATCATCAAGATCCATCCAAACACAAATGTCAGTGAAATATTAGGATTCAATGAAATATGATGCAACCGAAAAGCTATATATTACACCACAAAAGCAATACAGTCGTAATCGAAGGCTGATTTGTACAAGTGCCGGCTATAAAGAACGCAGAGTAAGATAATCTAAACTAATATCTCAAGAAACCGGGTCCTAGCAAAAGCTTTAAATCTTGACGTACGTTGGTTACAAGGATAAGTAATTAGGTAGGTTTTATAAAAGTGTTAATAAGTTGTGGGAATTTGGTATGAAGGAAATTCTGTTGAAGCACATCGCGTAAATGTATACACACACATACACACATACACACATACAGACAAACACACATACACACACACATACACACACATGTGAGTCTAAGTGTTTGTGATTGTCTCCACATCGTTTGACAACCGGTGCTTGTTTCATTATGTCCCCATATCGCAATGGTTCAGCAATAGAAGTGATTGAATAAGTGCCAGACATAAAAAAGAAATATTAGGGTTGATTTATTTGACTTAGCTCTTCAAGGAGGTGTCCTAGCATGGTCGTCGTCCAGTGATTGAAGCATATAAAAAGTAATAGGAAGATCAAACATTCTGCAAAATATACGACACAAAAAGCTCCGTGTTGCGTGACATTTTCATTGCTTATGAAATGATTCGTCAAATATTTACTACGTATTATATGAAACGCATGAACTGAGATATATAAACAGCAATCAGGTAAGAAAATGAAACAACATTCTTCCAAGAAAATGAAACAACATTCTTTCAAACATTCTTTCAAAAAAATGAAACAACATTCTTCCACTGAATACCTTCTTAAAAAAAAAAAAAAAACTTGGGCAGAAATACATCAGAGGAAATCACAGTCATGTGACAAATTACAGATCAGAGAGTCGATAGATCATCGGTCGAAGTGTCTTATGACATGTTTAGATCACACTTTATGTTGTGAATTCAATCTTCTCTCAGTTCCATGTATTTTTTGTCTTTCTAAAGTCCATCAAATGAATACCTGTTGCCTACTGGAGTGGAAATCATTGACTATACGCTTGAAAGCCGTGTCCCCGTATGACCAGAGTCGAATAACGAAACCAAAAGAAGAATATAATAGGAATATTATTAATTCTAATTTAAGAGATCTGAAAAAAAGATTGATTTTCAAAGGAAAAGAGATAATATTAGCTATTCTAATACTCACCAGGAATCTTTCTGGAACAAAATTGCATAATTATACTTTGAAATCTATATATCTTAATTACTTTTTCTTCCCAGAGAATACAAGTTAATCAGTTTCTTATTCTTTACGACTCAAACATACGAAGGTATATAATTCTATTAGACAGAATAATAGTTTGGAAATCAATGTCTTCAAGTATGAAATGTATCAATGACTAACTTAAGATGTCGATAATACTTAAATCAATTGTCACGGTCATAGTAGTAAAATTGCAAATGCTTCTTGTCTGATGATCGATAGTCTAATCAATAAATATTGCTGATAGGTTATTTTAACAATAACAATTGAAATATTTGATGTATATTTGAAATTCTTTGTCTGATGTCATACTTATTTGATATCGTAACCATCAAGCACAAATTGGCTATCGAATGCAAAACCAATGTTCTGTCATTTCTAACTCCAACTAAAGTTCAGGTGTTTCTAGAAGCTTCTACGATTTCCCATCCCGAAGAGAGGCCGTGAGGAAATTGGCACATTGTACACAACATCGTAGAAAAATATTCTTAAACCCTCCATTTATTGAAAGTAATCCCCGGCAATCAATTTATAATCGATGACAGCTAAGGTTGTCCTGATTAAACGGTGTGCCTCTATAGAAATAACATCAAAGTTAAACTTCAGACACAAGCAGAGCTTGTAATAACTGAAACACTAATAAAATTTTATATCTTCCGGTAAGTATTTCCTTGAAGTTAGGTTTTGATGTACACACTCACCACATAGACATAGGCCCACAGATAGACACATACATACATACATATCGACGTACATGCATACGCACAAAAACACGCATACATATATATATATACACAGGCATCACACATACACACAAAAGGACACGAATACAAGCACAATCATACACGCGACGCACACAGAAGACACACAATTCGATTATACAACCTTCACCTCAAGTAAGATCGAAAAGTATCGTTCACAATACAATATCTTCAAATATTTAAACACTATTTCATTGAATATCTCTCCTCTCTTTCCCTCCAATCTTTCTTCCAGTTTCCATCTCTCTCTTTCCTACCACCTCTCTCTTTTGGCTTCTTGATACAAGTGTCATATCTTTTTTTTCATCGAATTTTTTAGCCAATTATTACTCCCTATCTATCTATCTATCTATCTATCTATCTATCTATCTATCTATCTATCTATCTATCTATCTATCTATCTATCCATCTATCTCTCTCTCTCTCTATCTATCTATCTATCTATCTATCTATCTATCTATCTGTCTGTCTGTCTGTCTGTCTGTCTATCTATCTGTCTGTCTGTCTGTCTGTCTCTCGCTCTCTCGTTCTCACTCTATCTTTTCTGTTTCTGTCTGTCTTTCTGAGTATCTCTGTCGATCTGTCTGTCTCTCCCTCTCTTTTTCTGTCTCTCTGTCTCTCTCTTTCTTTTTCTCTCTCTTTCTCTTTTCTTCTGTCTGTCGCTCTCTTTCTCTGTCTGTCTGTCTCTGTCTCTCTGACTGTCTCTCAGTCTGCCTATCTGTCTGTCTCTCTGTTTATCTTTCATTTCTACCGCCGGCTTTAATATGATTTTCGCTTCCTTTGCCGTTGTTATGTAGTTATTATTTTTCTACTTTCACTTTCTCTTTCTCATCATCCTCTCATCTTTATTATTTGATCTTAGAGAGTCACACAAACCCTTGTTTCATCAATCGCCATCGTTGACAGCATCATTATCATAGTCCTCCTCCTCCTCCTCCTCCTCCTCATCATCATCATCATCATCATCATCATCATCATCATCATCGACATCAGCATCAGCATGACCTCTCTCCCCGTTCCTCCTCCTCCTCTCCCCTCTTCCTCAACATCATAATCATTATGATCACCACCATCATTAACTGCATCGTCAACACCATCATGATCACCACTACTACCTCCATTATTATGAACACCATCATCATCATCATCATCATCATCATCGTCGTCATCATCATCATCAT
>NC_068995.1:55467616-55473708 GCF_001194135.2 Octopus bimaculoides | reverse complement strand
TATATAGATAGATAGATAGATCTTTGTGTTGATGGTGTCTTTGTTAAATGAAATAGTAAAATAGTCGATTCCAATCGATTTAATTAGCCTCTTGCCATTTAGCTGTTATACTTTTACGGTGACTACTTCTGCAAAATTTTTGCGTAGTAATATCAGATAGGAAACAATATAGAAGAAAACAAAAAACCGCTGCTGTTGTCGAGTTCCAGGCCAGTCCTGTTGTTAGTTCTAACTAAAAGAGTCTTCGTGTTTAACTCTTTTCCAGGCATTTTGATTAGACACCATATTTCTATGACAACATTTTCCTAAGTCTCATTTTTTTTATAAGGTGATAGGGAGTGATTTCAAGGAAGTCAATTATCAGGACTGTTAGAATCCCACTAAGGTCAAACTTTCTAGTACTTTGCTTTTTTTCTGTTTATTTCTCTCTCCCCACTCTCCCTCTCTTGCTCTCCCTCTTTCTCGAAGAAATCGGCTAATGTAAACTGGAGACAGATGGACTCACCTAAGTCTATAAGTCACATCATATAACTTTGACTTCATCAAGGGCTCGTGGTTCGACATAAGACAAAACAGGCAACACTCTGGTTTGAAGATCTGAAGGTTTGACTGCTATTTCTTGCAGATGGAACAATCACCTAGCGGTTCCCTACTTGATACAATATAATTGAATATTTATTTGTTGGTTCACTGTTTGAACGTACTAGTATGATGTTTTGTAGTTTGATACTGTCCAACAAATATTTGGAACTCTGCCATCTTAATTCCCAGTATGACATAAATTGTCTAATATAATCAGTCTAATGTAATAATAGTCTAATATAAATTGTCGAATATAATTTGTGGAAAGTAAAGTCTACTGCAAGGTTTTTTTTCAAACATACATGAAGCATAGAATAGATGAAACAGACGAGTGAACGACTAATTGCCGTGTAGTATTTACTTTTGACCTTCTTTGTTTTGGTTTTTTTCTTGTTATTGTTATTATTTAGCTATATATCTGCCCTGATCAAAGAATGTTATGCCCAGTGATGTATTTTTTTTCCACACATAGTTGGCTTTAAAACTATATAATCGAATGCGTCATTCGATTATTCATAAAAACACCCAAACAAAAAGAGTGTGACTTGAGATATATTTAGCTGCTATTTCTGGCAGGTAGAGTGATTACATATATGCTCTTTCACTGCAACAATTTCTGTGGCTTAGCCCGACCATTATTGATCAAGGTATCCTATAATCGAAGATGCTCTCCATCCTAAGCCTCTTGTCATTTCCCTCCATTCATAAATTTTATATAGAACTATATTATCGAAAGTATCATTATTCATTTATAAGCAAATCAGTGTTTGGTCTGAGTTAGATCAAGCTGCCATTTCTAACTGGTCGAGTGATCACATACACACTTCTAATTTCTTTTGCTTTATTTTAATTGTTGTTGTTGCTTATTTCCAGAGCAACCACTCCTGTTCTAGGGGATATGATCAAAGGCATTGTGTACCTAGGACTACATAATCCAATGTATCCCTCATCACGTCGTCGGTTTATAATGTCTAGCCATGGCAAGCTTCTGTTGTTCTGCCAGTCATAATCTATTAAGATACCATCAGCACTTCGTGCTTCTGCATAATCGCCATCCATGAGAAGTTTCTCTTGTATCGATATGATAACCACAAGATAGTCATTGCGCAGGCAGAGCAATGGCATAAACCACTTCTCTACAAGTAATTTGTCTCCTTCTAAACGTTGGCCATTAATGAATCATAAAAGGGAGGCAGACGAGCTGGATTGGTAGAACAAAATACCTCACAAGATTTACTTCCTTTACATAATCTAAATTCCGATGGAATCGAATTTACACTTTATGTTTTGTGTATAAAATTATACGTCGGTCAGACCAGTTTGCTAGATGTTATTAGAGTTATTTACTTCGCATGATACTTTACAATTTTAAACAGCTGTACAGGTAGAATTTGTTTACTAATTGAACGAGTAAAACACATCTGATCGAAATTTTTGAACTTATTAAATTACAAATATAACCCTCCCTTTAATCTACGGCTATTATAGTTCGTCTTTACTGTTCGATCAAGGCAAATTTTCCTTGAGGATGGATATAGTCAATATAATTAATTATTGGATTTAGCTGATTTTAATCAATTTCGTCGAGTAATTTCGACCCCAAAAGTCACCATTGTACCATAAAAAAGAAGAAAATATTTGATGTATTAGACGTGTCTTAATAGGCATTAGTCCTCATTTTGTAATTATGTGAGGGGAAAAAATGAATGAAATATTGATATCAATTGTCTTTCAAAAAAGGTGGAAGATCGATGAGAACTACATAGAGTAAACCATTTAGTTCGCGCACGAACACTTCTGACGTTAGGTATTTGTCCGCATGATTAAAAAAAAATGTAATTCATAGTCATGTGACTGAGGGTTCGATCCAAATGTGCAAATCTTTGAACAGATATCTTCGGGTTGACCAATGACATGCAAGCGAAATTCAATAAGTTCCCAAATTTAAACAGAAACACACCAAAAGAATAAACGGAAAATTCACAGAGAAGACGGGAGGCTGCTTATTCCTTGTCCAAAAGATCCTTACAATTTCACGCTTTTAACGATTGCATTGTTCATTTTTGGTGACCTGAAAAGCGAGAAGCCGCCGGTAAATAGCGAGCTAACGTTGGAGACAGTGACGAAAACAAACGCGACACAAATAAAATAAAATAAATATACAATATACAAACTAAATAAGGCTGTGCAACGAGACGAGTGTATGGGTGACGCAAAAGAAAGGAAAATATCCAATAGGACTGGAGATGATAAATCGTAAAAATTGAAAAACAGAACGAAAGGTGAGAAAAACGAACGGTGAAAAAAAAACAAAAAAAACAGTAGACAATGTTGAAAGTATATAAGTAAGCGAAACAAACGTGACAGAACTACACAGTGGTCAGGTGAGAAAGGAAATGGAAGAGAGATATGGGAATAGTCGCAGGTCACGTGATAGGAGAGGGAAAGATTGGTTGAGGGCAGAGAGACAGAAAATTACCGAGGGAGGGGTAAGTTGGTGAGATAGGGAAGGATTGCAAGAGGAGTAAAAGAGAGAGAAAAAGCGACAGAAATATACGCCGCACAAAATTTTTTCAACCCAATGAGTAAAATAGAAGAGCGGTTTGTAGCGTTGTTGGTGTAAGCCCCACTCCAACTGCGTCACAACCGGTGTTGGTTTGTTTACATCCCTGTAACAATAACGGTTTGGCAAAAGAAACCGATGGAAAAAGTACCAGACTTAAAAATATAAGTGATGTGGTCGATTTGTTCGACCAACTCTCTTGAATGCAGTGCCACGTGATGAGAGCAGTTCAATGACCGAATCAGGTAAAAGATAAATGAAACTAATCTATACTTAGGTTCATGCAGGATATTTGTCCAGTAAGAGGAAATCATTGTTGCCAAAGAGATGAATAAGCGAACGATATCATATCTCCGTTGACGCAATTCCGTTTCCAGTTCCATATGATGTTACTATTTGACAGGAAGAAATGAGCACACCAACTATTCATAATCACAAGCTTTATACAAGCCATGAGTAATCGATATTGTAAAACAGAAACTCACACGTACACACCCACACACACACACACACACACACAACATTTATATGCCCAACCCACGTTCCCTTATATGTGTGCGTATATGTGTGAGTGAGTACGTGTGCGTGTGAATGCCATACAGGCGTAGCTAGGAGTAAATGTCTTGTCATATTTAGTCTGCAAGTAACCATCTAACGAGCTGTAACTCAATAGGCGATCTAAGTCATTCAATAAATAGAAATCAATAAAATGATTACCATAGGAAGAACTGGAAAAGAATACATACACACAGACACACAGTCTCATACACATATATGCATACAAACATAGGTTCAAATATATATACATATATATATTTATATATAAAATACACGTAGATATACATAAGTATATTATTTATATAGTATATAATTTTGTGTGTTCTCATTTGCATAAAATTCACACACACGTAAAAAATACATAAGTCTCAATGTGTTTAAGCTTGAGTATCTCTGTGAGCGTGTAGATGTGTATATGTTTGTGTGTGTGTTATTTGTTACTGTGCTGTTTTTTTTTTAACGGACAAACATTTAAGTAATTCGTGAATGAATTCCAAGTGATACGTGATTTCATAAAAGAAATCTTCTTGTAGACAAGTTTTTTCCATGAGTTATAAAATGATATTTATGGTAGGCCCAACACGAAATCAGTTAACATAACTTAATGGCATCCGTTTAAATAGACACGCATAAACGGAGGCAGAATTTACAATTAAGTTTTAATTATATATTTGTAAATAGAAGCAACAGAATTGATGTTTAATGGTTAGTTTCTAAGTGCAAAACCAAAATAAAGAAGGAAATAAAATTTCTACATTGGAATATTAAATTTGGTTTGTTTTCTAATTCTATGAATTGGTAATGATATGAAAATAATCACATATATTTGAAAAATCTAATCAATATGTTTTTGTTTCTAAATTGAATTTCCACTGCTACACAGCAATACGCTGCTCTATCTTTAATTTTCATCCTTCTGACTTCTGCGTTCCAATCCTTTTGATGACTTCATTCATTTCTTCAGTGCCATATACTGTATCAATTCAATCTGCTACATGTAGAGCTTCTCCTCAAATTTCTTGTCAGATTTAGTCTGCAAGTAACCGTCTAACGAGCTCCTGAAAAGTCCTATCTGATGCTAACTGTGTTTATGGTTTTTCTGGCAGAAAGGCTTTAACATGAGACTAGTAGGAATTGCAGATATTTTCCCCGCATGGACTTCACACAAACGACGGTTCATCACGTTTTAAACTTTCACACATACATACACAAAAGCCGCCATCCATTTACATTAAAACTCGCATCCATCCTCTGTCGCATAAATGTAAACAAATGTGCGCAAACACTCACACACACGTAGTCACACATAGAGATACATTCACACACAAACACATACACACATACACACAAACACAAGCAAACATACACACACTAACATACACACACGCATATATACTCAAACTTCAGATTCTAATATTAAAGCAGTATATTTTAGCTTGAAAATAAATTTGAAATTTAAAGTAAGTTTTAAACCAACATTTAAAATAATTTCTAAAATTAATATTTAAATTTAAAATGAAAAATTAGCAATTAAAATGAAAATAAAATACATGTTTTATGGTTAGATTCTGGGAGTTGAGTAGGTTTTAATGTAAGGAATTACACATTGTGCAGAAGAATTTCACGTTTTAGAATCTCCGAGATTCTACTTCAAACTGTAATAACTGGCGTGTGTTGAAAAAGCGCTTCTCTCTGTGTGCTCTCTGTTTGCCTTCACGAAAACGATCTGCTGCGTATCTTTAATCTATCTGTCCACCGATGCCAAGTCATACGCTTATGTTTGTATGAAACAAATAATCTTAAGTATTTATTTGGCTATTTAAGGTCTTTATAACGCTATTTAAAGATAGAATTTTGGCAATGACACGAGTCATTTTTAATCAAATGTTATTAGATATAAATGTTTATGTCTGTGTGTGTATGTGTGTGTGTATATACAGGAATAAGCACATAAATGCGAATCAAGGTGGAAAAATTAGTACTCGAATACGAGAGGTAGAGTAATATACTTTATTAAAAACCAGCAAAAATATTACAAAAACTGTTACTCAAAGTTTCACATTTCCCAACGAACGGGAACAGTCCTGGGATCGATTTTTTCGACTAAAGGCGGTGCTCCAGCATCTCCGCAGTCAAATGATTGAAAGAAGTGAAAGAAAAGACTAAAAGAATACATATTAAATCCTGTGGTTCCAGTTTTCTGGAGCCAGATAGATTTCAATTGATTACTGATGTGTGGTAATTTGGGCGAGTATTTTCTACTGTCGGCTTGGCCCCGACAAAAGCCTCGTGAATGAATTCAGTAAACGGAAATTTAGGGGAAGTCCGTCTTGTAAATGTGTGCGTGTGTGTGTGTGTGTGTGTGTGTGTGTGTGTGTGTGTGTGTGTG
>NC_068995.1:55466284-55467600 GCF_001194135.2 Octopus bimaculoides | reverse complement strand
TTGTGTGTCTATCTATGTTTATTTGGACTCGTGCTTGTTGTCTCCCGACTGCTTGACAACCGGTAATGATTTGATTTATGCCCCTGTAATATTGCGGTTCGGCATAAGTCACCTATAGAATTAAAGAAAGAAAGAAAAAAGAATGAAAGAAAGAAAAAAAGGACCGGGGTCGAATTTTTCATCTAAACTTATCGGGTTGGTGCCTGAGCCTAGCTGCAGTACAATGAATTAAGTTCTATCTATCTATCTATCTATCTATCTATTTATCTATCTATCTATCTATTTATCTATCTATCTATAAGTTCATTACACACACACAGACACACGCACGCGCACACACACACACTAACTTACTCACACACATACACATACACACACACTTACATACACAAGAGGTGTCCGTAGCTTTGAACAAAATTGTTATTTGTATTAACTGTAATTTCAATTAAACATCAAACGAATTTTATGTATCGTAGGTTAAAATGTGATAAAAATCAACAAAACAATTATTTCACACTGCTACCCATTTCAGTATAACTGACGCCTTATATGATATGAAGTTGTATCTGTTTATGTATCTATTTATATATTGTTTCAACCATTCGTTAGTAATACAGGTTGCCAAAGTAGATGGTAGATGGTAGATTGTTCATTGGTCCTTGTTGAAAATTCGACGATGTCATAGGACTTAGAACGCAACGCCATCTTTATTTGTTAATGGAACTTTAATAAATATTAAAATATTTACAGACTTAAAAAACGAATTGTAACATATATTTGCATATTACATATAATATATTTTATTTTTGTCGAGTCTCTCACTTGTTACTCTGAAATTTCTACTCAGTTTCTGCCTGAAGATCCTGAATCCTCAAAACTCAGATTAGCAAGACAAGACGGATTCGAATCCCACTAAACATATTTCTAATCATTACCCTCATATTTTCTTTTATTTTTTCCAACAATTAACACTAAGCATATGCATACATATATATATATAAGGAAAACAAACCTCACCCAGCTATTCTGATTATATGTCTGTGCACACGTTTGAATGTGGTGTGTGCCAGAGGGTTTGCAAATCCAATGGGGGTCTTAAAAGACATGTTAGGATCCACAATGAGCAGAACTTACTTGCAGGTATTGGTAGTGCAAATCAGAGGTGCAATCTGTGTGGGTGTTTTTTCAAAACACTGTCTGGTTTAAAAAGCCACATCAGACGCCATGAAAGGGCTAAGGTGTAGGTGCAGGAGGTGGTCAAACTCTGTTTAAGGAGTAGACAACCACCATATATATATATGTATATGTATATATAT
>NC_068995.1:55464478-55465817 GCF_001194135.2 Octopus bimaculoides | reverse complement strand
ATATATATATATATATATATATATATATATATATATATATATATATATATACATTCACACATACACACACACACACATTTATATATATATCAACAGATGGATAATGTGTCAGTCCACTACAGGTTAGAGGATGGGTAGAGGAGGATCAGATAGTGAAGCATCTCGTCCCTACAATTAAAATAGAGTTCCTTTCTTTTATCTTTTATTTCTATTCAGTAAGAGATTTATGAGCTAAGTACAAAAGTTTAGGCCATCCATTTATTTATATATCTATTTAACAGCCCCCTTAAAGGCCGTAAAATTAGAGTAGCCATCATACCAATAATTAGATAAGTAAAGAAGTATACAATAAAAAAGTATATGAAAGTAAATGGATAATAATAAAAAAAAGATACCTACCGCATCCTCTAACCTCTTCCATTGCTATAAAACTTCGTTAACCCCCTGCTCACGCCTGACATCGATGTATTTTCTCCTTCAATTTTACCCACCTGAACTAACAAATTCCTTCTATGATCAACAATGGTCGTAGGATCATAAAGTGGCACAAGCTTGTGGCTTTTGAATGTTTTTCAATGTTATGATTCATGTATCCACCTGATGAAAACAGCTTTTTCTCATGATCTAATGTCTCCATTAATAAATTAAAAATTCGTTCGAAACAACTGTAGTGAACTGACACGTTATCCAGCTTTTGTTATTCATTCATTTATTATTCGCCACCCTCGGAATCTGTTCCTTGCGTAAATCCGAAGTATATTATGGACTTTACATTTATTACAATGTGCGTTTCGTAAGCTGTCTGTCACGTGATATATTTGTGAAAAGATGGAAGCCTATGGTAAGTAAACTGGGTGCGATTGGCACAAGGTAAGCTCATTCAGGATGAAAAGTAAAGGTTCTACCCGGGTGGCCGTATGCCTTTCCTTTCGGGAATCCATTGCAAATTGCAATGAAAGTAAAATTTAAAAAACAATTTAAATTGCATATATTGTATCATTATTTGCTTATCATCCAAGACTGGGATTTTAATCGATTAGCAGCTATTTAACCCTGTTTATGCTTGTCTGTCTTTGTTTGTCCCCTCTTTGTAATGCCTTCATAGCAAATTCTATGAAATAAAGTAGCTCGCTTACTTCGCATGCGCGTGTCAGTGTTTTCCTTTCACTGAATGGTGTCACGACGTTGGTGTGCAACGTCGTGAATTGTTGAACTATTGAAGCGCAACTATAAGGTAAGGCAATTGTTTTTTGGGATTCAGTGGAGGTTTGAGACTGAACTCGGAACTTTGCGGTTGTGAAGCAAAGTTCTTTCCACATAGCCACGCGCGCACCTATAT
>NC_068995.1:55461693-55464170 GCF_001194135.2 Octopus bimaculoides | reverse complement strand
TATATATATATATATATATATATATATATGTTCGTATATATGATTATCACTGTGTGTGTTTGCGCACGCGCGTTTTCTACTGTCGCGAATAAAAGATGAAAAGCTAGCAACATAAACATATCGTTATATATATCGTTTACAAGATTTGATTTTCGTCATTATAATAACAAAACAAAATTGTGTTATAGAAATTGGAAAGAAATATCGATAACGGTATTCATTTCGTTGTTAAATGAAAGGTAATGCTATTTTGCTATAGAATTTTCAATGATATTCGCCCAATTTAAACATAAAAGATGTTGAATAAGATCTACGTACTTTTACGATTTACTCTTCATATATTATTTAAGACAAATTTTGTGCTAATTACTCCTGGGATACCATGAGATGAAAAGTTTTCCTCGATGAACGTTCATTCGGATTAAATAAAAAATGAGTTTTTATTATAAAGAAGGAGATATTATTTTAAAATACTGATGTGTGAAATGAAAAAGGTTCGTTAAAATGAGACGGAATAAAATGTACTCGGTGACTCTTTCGTAGACTTGATGAATCAACATAATCGAAATTGTCTCTCTGTTTTGCCTGGCGTTTATCTCTTACAATTGGTTTTGCTTGTGAGGAAATATGCGCAGGCGTGACTTGTGACGTTAAGATACTCGCATTGCTACTCTAGGCACAAGGCCCGAAATTTGTGGGAGGCGGATAGTCGATTACATCGATCCCAGTGCGTAACTGGTACTTAATTTTTCGACCCCTAAAGGATGAAAGGCAAAGTCGACCTCGGCGGAATTTGAACTCAGAACGTAAAGACGGACTAAATACGGCTAAGTATTTAGTCCGGCGTGCTAGCGCTTCTGCCAGCTCGCCGCCTCAGTATTGCTAAAATATTATTCCTTCGATAAGGGTAGCCATGAAACAATTTAGAATACGTCTGAAGGCTGTAGAAAACTGCTAAGTGTTAGAAAGAATAATATTTATTTAATGATGAATCGCTCAACATATATGTTACAGGGAAAACCCAATAAACGATAGAAACATTTAGAACTTTTGACGTCAGCGTTCATCAATATCAATACAAGACCATAGTTCAGGGCCTAAAGGGGATTAAATTACTGCATGATAGGAAAGGGTTGGCGTTGTAATTCTACAAACTCTCACTCCGGTCACTCATATAAGTAAGCCAACAAATTATACTACACACAAACAAGACTCTAAAATAGTCTATTTTATACCTGTATCGATCCACATAATTTGTGTGTGTGTGTGTGTGTGTGTGTGTGTGTGTGAGAAAGTAAATCTATATACAGGGTGCGGTGAATAAACTGTCGTGGAAATCACGCAAAAATGCAAATAACACTGATATCTTATCTATTTACGTGGTATATATATGTGTGTGTGTGTGTGTATGTACGTATAAATGTATGCTTTTGCATGTTTTTTCACTAGTGCGTGTGTGTCTGTATACAGAAGTATAAATCGATAATGCATTTGTATATATGTAAAAGTTTATACTTACATATTTGTTAGAAAGATACATATAGAGAGATGAATTATAGAGTTTTTATCACAGGCAGAAAATATCTTTATAGGTTTAGTGACATTTTCAAGAATTTTATAAAAACAAAATGTTATTAAGATGTCATATTTCATACTATCTACCCTTTTAATGTTGACTTTATGCAACGATATAGAAAGAAGGAATCTATAATAAATTGTTCTTACAAGGTCAAATGAAACCAAATGCTTTTCTTTTCAAAGTTGTTCGCATCCATCACCAATTCTTATCTCATGCAGTAGATCAGTAAAATTGAAGATTTGATATGGATACGGCGTAGAGATATATGTAAGTATTTGTATGAAAAAAAAAAGAATAGAGAAAATAAAACAAGAAAATATATAAACAAATTTATAACTAACAACATTTTTAAAATCTACGAGATTTTAATCATAGCTAGTCGACAGCCATGTCGTTATCGATAAGTTACAAGACTCTTTGCCGAATGTAAGTGAAAATTTGAAGAACAACTCATAAAAAAGATTAATGTGTATGTCTATACATGTGTTTATAATATACGTATATATATATTTATCTATATATATCAATATCAGTATATCTGTATACCTATATATACATGCATTAATGCAAGTATATATTGAGAGAGAAGCTGTTAATAAGAAAAATAAACAGGAAAATATATTCATGTAGAGCTCTCCTATTTTGCTCATACCCGTATCAGCTTAATATACGTCATATCATATATATATATATATATATATATATATATATATATATATATATATATATATATATATATATATATATATATACATACATACATAATTCACGCGTACACACATTCACACACATATATGTGCACGTGTGTATGTATATCTATCTATTTACCTATCTATCTGTCTATCTATCTGTCTATCTATCTATCTATCTATCTATCTATCTATCCATCTATCTATCT
>NC_068995.1:55458504-55461683 GCF_001194135.2 Octopus bimaculoides | reverse complement strand
TCTCTCTCTCTCTCTATATATATATATATATATATATATATATATAATTATATAAAGAGAGAAAGAGAGAGAAAGACAAAGAGAGAAAGAGTGAGAGGAAAGAGAGAAGGAAAAGGCAGCGGGGAGTGAGGATAAGAGAGAAGATATTTCTTCGTGGAAGATATTTCTCAAGATTTGATCTTTAAAATGATACGTACTGTCGAAATATGAAATATTTCATAGTACTTAGTTTGAACACAACACATAACATTTCCTTATTTTTTTCTTTCTGTCTTTACGTATACATCACGAGATTAGCATTCAGCTATCAAGTTTTAGAATCAGTGCCGTCAACAGCGCTTACTAATTCAAAGAACCTGTATTGGCTGAAAACAGATGTTTTTGACATCACGAACTACAGATCTTAATCCCTTAAGCATTCTACCAATCCAAATCATATCTATGCTTCAGAATAAGAAATAATCCGTACCGCATTAACACACACGCACACTTGTCTTATAGTAGTTAAAGAATTATGTTTCGCAAGATATTAATAACTATTCGTTTCAAAGTAAATGTCCAGAATATATTTCCTTATGTAAAAACATCTTCATGTATTCGAAAGAAAATATGATTTCCATATTTATGAATAAATTTGTTTTAAATATAGTCGATAATGTATTGATACAGTCTGATAAGAACAGGATTAATTTAGTTAATTAAGTCAAGATTTTCGAAACAAGAAGCACCGCTGATGCTTGAATTTATTTCAAACTGCTTATAACGTATAGCATTATTGATTTTTTATTTGGCGCAATGTTGTCAATATCTTGGTAAAGGGTAGAGTCGCTTGAAACAGAGCCAGTATATTACTGATGATAAGAAACATGTCTAGACCAGCCGTCTAATAATCCTTTCTGCTATAGGCACAAGGCTTGAAATGCTGGTGAGGAGGAGGGTTGGGGAAGCAGTCGATTACATCGACTCCAGTTCTGAAATGGTATTTATTTTTTCGACTCCGAACAGACGAAAGGCAGAGTCGATCTAGTCAGAATTTGAACGTAGAACGTGAAGCCGAAAAAAATGTCGTTAAGTATTTTCTCTGCAGCTCTGGTGATTCTGCCTTGTCCAGCCGTCTAATGACTGTCATTTCTGTTATTTTTTTTTTACGGTGTGAGATAATTTGGTAATTTTATATTTTTGCCCCGCATAATATTCCACAAATTCCAATGCTCTTAATACCACATTGATAAAAATAGTATCTATGATGCATATTGTTTGTTCTAAGACTGTATATTTTGAATACTTTTCACTTTTTTAAGATGCAATTCTCCCTGAAGAACACAATATAACGATTTTAAGCTTAATTCCTTCTTTGATGTTTCAATACACACCTTGGCTTAGACAGTAATATCTGTCTGCATGCACAGATATTTAGCACAGCATCGTTATGCAGCAGTTTTAAGTTTTAGTTCAACCAATTTTGGATTCCTTCCATTTGATAATACTTGATTTGATTTATGAATCAAAATACTTTGTTTCTTTGTGTAATCTCGTTATCTATGCTGTCTAACGAGGGGAGAGCATCTAGTTCTTTTAAATATCACGTATATACAATTTATTTTCCCTTATCTCAGTTCATACACATGTTCTCGTATGTCGTTTGAAAAGGTATAGCTCTTGTGTTGCAGCTATTATTCCTTCAGCTTAATTTTAAGTTGAGGCTAGTTAGTTACTAGTCAGTAGTATCTATCTACTTGTAAGTGCTTCACATATAAAGGTTTGTTCTTCCATTCAAACTTTAGTGTTTCTGCTGTTGTAGAACTCGTTTTTATTCTTCCTACAATTTTTATTGCTGTGTTTCTGTTTGTGATATCTGATTGTTCTACTTTTAAGTTCCTCAATTCTTACCAAAATCTTTATAGAAGAAATTGATTCGTGTTCTTTTGAAGTTCATGTAAAATCTTGAAGAGATCTATTGAAATGTTCTGTGTTGTTAGGTAAAACAAATTTTCTTTTCTACTCTCTACTCCGAAAGCATGCAGAATACACCAATTAAATAATAATAACCATAATAATAATAATAATAATAATAATAATAATAATAATAATAATAATAATAATAATGATGATGATAATAATGTTGTTGTTGTTATTGTTGTTATTTTTCTATAGTTTTGTTTTTATTGCGTGTTCTCGTTGCACAACCAAGTGCAGTACTGTGTGTCTTGGCTATGTGCATTGTTTTATTTCAGTTTTGTGTTTGCTTTCATACGGAAACTATTATGAGTAATGTGTGTGCAGCGGTTAGTTGTGAAGTTTTCTGTGTGTTGTGCATGTTGTCTAAGTCGAGGAGTTTGGTCATGTATTTATCATTCAATGCACCTGTTACTGTAGGAATTGTTTGGTTTTAACGGCAACATTCTTCATACTGTTTTCAAGAGTTTCACTCGAGCTTTCACTACCACTTTTCGAGCACGATACCAACATGAGTGTTTCTATGGATTGTGTGAAACAAGCAGATTTTGGGGCTGTATCTTTGGGTTTATAACATTTATCGTTTTATTTTACTTGCTTCAGCCACTGGACTGCCGCTATTCTGGGGTAGCACATGCAGCGATTTAGTAAAAATAATTTGACCTCAATGCTTATGTATTTTGTTTTTAAGCCTGCTACCAAGTCTATCGTAGTCTATAGCCATGCTGTTAAACAAACCAAATCCGGTCAACAGAGGTGGCAGGGTGGCATCACAACCATATGTGCGTGACATGGTGATCTCATATCCAGATTAACAGCTCATGACCTTGCAGGTGTGGCCCAGGTAGAATTTTCTTCAGGTCGAGTAACCCATCCCGTTCAAAAGGTCCCTGAATAAGGGTTGCTTAACAATGTTGAACAAAACACCCATGTTTCCAGAGGTGAATTATTCAAACCCCAAAGAATTCCTTTCAACACATGACTATGATGCCCCCACCCACTACTTCTGCACATATCATCAGTCACCAAGGGACATGCCCAACTGGTTAAGGTCAAGGAACAAACAAGCAGATATGTTATATTAAGCAGAATACTTGCTGTAGCCCATCTTTTATACCAAGACAAAACAGTGTACATGATAGGACTTCCAATCAGTTAAGACCAGAAGCCACGAGAGCCACTGCTTGGTACTACATCATGGTATTTATTATTATTATTATTAT
>NC_068995.1:55454107-55455604 GCF_001194135.2 Octopus bimaculoides | reverse complement strand
TATATATATATATATATACATACATACATCCATACATACATGTGAATACTTACATTCATACGTATAAATATGTATATATATATTAGATAAGCATATTTCTATGACAGTAAAAAGAGACACACCTTGATATGCATATATTCACATATTCATTAATATGTTTACATATTTCAAAGAAAACACACTGCTTGTAAATAAGCAAGGAATATAAACTCCATTACGTAAATAACCTCAGGAGGGAAATGTACAAAATGGAATCAACAACAATAATTATCTCAGCCTCGCTAATGTATATTTCCTGTTAAACGAGATGCTATGTTTTCCATTTCTAAAACGTTTACATATTGCTGTTCATTTAACCCTATCATTGAATATCAAATTGTAAGAGACATCATATTGAAACAACAATGCTGCGAATATTGCGGAGTCTTTAGAGCACCCACCTGAATACTTTATCTGATTGGTTTCACCTCTCTGAGTTCAAATCCAATTGGAGCTAACTGGAACCTTTAGTTTATTGGTGTTATTAAACTACTCAACCGGCGAACTCACAGGTTCTTTCCGACGTCGGACAAAATGTCTTATGAAAACTAAACCAAACGTTTATCAATCCTGATGAAATAGAGAACAGCTGGGCGTCTCTAAATGCTGAAGATTTGCCATTCTTGGATAAAGATACGAGTCAAACGAAAGATCTAACTTGAAAATGCGGAGCGTGCGCTCTTCTAAATACAATTAGAAGCTTAGGCTTATAAGCTTTCACCGTATATTGACTATATAAATAGATTAACATTGGTGCATATAAACCTCGTAGAGAAAAGATGGGCATTAGTAGGCGTGGGTATCTTACCTACACCTCTTTTCGAGTTAAGTCTGCTGACAGATTACATGAACTTACCCACCATTATTAGACTATTTTCCTTAGCTGCTTCGTGCTCAATATATTTGTGTAAAAATATTAGGTTGTGATTTGTTCCTACAGTGTTAAAGTGCCATGAAATTCTGTTCTTTTATAAATATTTTACGAGTGAAAATGATGTATGTATTGGTATGAGGACGGGTAATATACATACATACATACATACATACATACATATATACATACACATATTATCCACATATGCTCTCACACACAGACTACGTACATTTAGTTATATATATATATGTATGTATGTGTGTTGTGTGTGCATGCGTGTGCGTGGTGAGTATGTAAGGAGAGAGAGGGAGGGAGGAAGGAGAAAGGGAGTCATGAATAGAACAGCTTGCTAGATAGATAGAAAGGAAAAGAGATACAGAGTTAAATAGGGAATTGCATACAAATATATTTGTATATATGGGTGTATGTGTAACGACTATGTGTGTGAATATATATGTATATATGCACATATGTATATATGTATGTATATATATATATTTAAGAATGTATATATATATTTAAGAATGTATATATATATATATATATATATATATATATATATATATATATATATATATATATAT
>NC_068995.1:55446833-55454002 GCF_001194135.2 Octopus bimaculoides | reverse complement strand
TATATGTATATATGTCTATATATATATACATATATACATATATAAATATGTATATATATATATATATACACACACACATACGTATGTCTCTCTCTCTCTCTCTCTCTCTCTCTATATATATATATATATATATATATATTAACGTATGTATTTCTATATATGTAATATATATGTGCATGTGTATGCATATTCATGTACGCATGTGTCTGCTTGCACACGTTCTTCTCTGTAAGTGTATGCGCGCGTGCACGCGTTGTGAAATGAATAGCCATTCCAATCCAAATAATTTTTAATCATTCCATAATTGGCATTACACCGTCACAGCATCAGTAATTTTTTATCCACTCCCTTCTTTTTAAGTAATTATCACTCTCTTTAACTTTTCGCGATGATTTCAGTCTGGGGACTGTATTCTCCAGTGGGATCAACCGAACATCTGAAGAGTAATGTGAAATCAGAGTTATCTTCACCTTACTTTTAGTGCCTTTGGGTATGTTTTATGCGTCTTTGCTTTGAGTTTTTAAACAACCTCAGCAAGATGCTAGTTGAAATTTGCATTGCTATGTTCCGTGCCCGTATGAACTCTTAACCGGGCAAATTCTGGGGGTTTCCAAGTAGAACACTCTCCATCACACAAAATATTTTATTGTAAACAATTTTGTGATTGTAAACAGAATATGATATTAAATAACAATAAAAGTGGTGAACACAAAGTAAAAGTTCCTCAACATATAGCCATCGGTATGTCAATAGAGCAAGGCTATAAACTTAGTAAGTATTTCAATAAAACTTAAGTTTATTGTTATTGAAACGTTTGATCATATTTTCTAGATATTTGTATAATAAAGTAAAATAGGTTTCTTCGTTAGTTGCTTGATAAATTTCACAAGTCCACATACGTGGTCGGTTATAATTCTTTGTGTATCAATGATTGTGTGTTCGGATATATGTTTGTATATGTGGTTTATGTCTGACGGTCGTCTTCACTGTAAAGAGAATATGACATTCGGTGGACATAGTGTTATAGCTTGAGTGGGCGGCAGCGGGGCAGCTCTTGACTTTGTCTCAGCTCTCCCCACCCCGTCTATAGGCTTATACAGCTGCTCCACATTGGGCCTCTTCTATAAAAGCGTTGCCCCGAGATTGACCATCCCCATCAACCTTGCTAGCCACGCTGCTCACTGTTGGATTTCAGCAGAGAATATATTAGTATAAAAACAATACAAAATGGCAAATAGGTAAATTAGACGACCAAAACCTTCTGTCATTTCCATCTTCTATGAAACAAGTTATTAAACGAGCCGGTTCATGATCTCGTATTGTACTAAAAATAGCAGCAAAAATTTCCTCGAATCAAAGCTTACCGCTTCAAAAGATTTTTTTAAAACGGAATGTATATTAAACAATGTCTTTCGAAGTATACAAAGAAATAAAGATGGCACAGTTTCAGATGAAGTATTTTTGATTTTATGTCTCCTTAATCTCTAGAATGATCTAGGGCAGAACAACGCCACTCTCGTCACACTACTGCCACCACTACCCATAATCTCGACTACAAGAACAAACCTTCAACACTACCATCCCACCAACGATACCATTACCTCCATCACAACCACCTCCCCACCGCCTATTCATCACCAGTAACAAGAAATGTTAGACTCAATAACCTGACGGATGGGTCAAAATGATGGTACCTAATCGATTATATATGTCCTTTTAAACAACACATACTTCTGTTTAATCGAAAGGAAATCAATATGCAATCTATATTCTTTGAAATATAATTTCTTCATTCGTTATGAATAGCTGAAAATAAATTTAGATCTATATTTTTTAAAACATGAAGTACTATGAAGGCACGTCTCTCTACTTCTCTATTTCAAGTGACACTTGGTCAAATTTATGTTCTATTCCACCAAAGATAGTAATATATATGAACCAAGAATCTACTTAAAACATTTAATCAATTTCGCTTTTTTTCCTTTTCCCAGCAAAATTGTCCTCATAACTGTTGAAGAGAAATCGATGTGTGCAAACGTGAGCCATTATATATGTATATTAGTATGTATGTATGTATGTATGTATGTATGTATGTATGTATGTATGTATGTATGTATGTATGTATGTAGTTACGTATATATCTATATATGTATATGCATATATATATATATGTATATATATATACACACATGTATATATATATATATATATATATATATATCTTTTCTCTTTTTCTTTTATTCATTCACTCGTTTTAGCCATGCGGCTGCGGTCATGCTAGTGCACAACCGTGAAGATAATTGTACGCCAGCGAGCATATGTGCGTCTCTGTCTCTCTGTACACACACGCGCGTGCGCATGTGCGTGTGTGTGGCTTCAATAAGGAAAATATCAGAATGAATATAGTCCTGAAATAAGCGCAAAAACATCTTCAACTTAAATCAGCTGCAGATGTTTCGTTGTCGTCGTTGCTGTTACTTTTCATTCCCAGGTAAACCCTGGTATATAATCGGAAGTATTCCAGCCACGCCCATCCCGATTCAATGCCAATTACTGAGATTTGCCTGCGTGATGCCTGCTGTTTGGTCCACGAATATATTTCGTAGAAAGTACAAGACGTGTGTAACTGTCTGTTAAATGGCTGTTTTGGATAAAAGCGAAATATATTCCTGTTGCCAAACACATTTAACACTTCAGTAATTCTTTGTTTCAATAATACTGGCAGCAGTAACCAGAGCAGCTGAGCTGATAAGATTAATCTATGATAATGTTGATAATTGTTATCCTGATGATAATAATTCTGAAGAAAATGATAACAAAGATTTCAAGTTTTAATTAAGATAATGGTGAAGAAGTGAGAATGAAAATGAAAATTATGATGGTGATGATATTTAAATAGATGTTATCGCATCCAGGGCAACGAGGGTGGAATTTTGCTTCATCCATTTAATGTCATGCTATCGTACTTATGCAGCTCATCCGTGTACATTTGCATACAAACAAACATAAATGCACGCCCTTGTACGCATACACACGCATCGCCCATTTACTACATATACGCTAGATTAAAACGTCATACATGCATTTCTCTCTCTCTCTCTCTCTCTCTCAATCTCTCTCTCAATCTCTCTATTTATCTATCTATGTATATATATATATATATATATATATATATATATATATATATATATATACATATATTGATGTGTGTTATATACGTTTTTTCTATTCTTCTATTCTTTTACTTGTTTCAGTCATTTAACCGCATCCATGCTGGAGCGTCGCCTTAAAGACTTTTACAGCTTACCCTGACACCAACAAAGGATATTTCTGCGTCACCGCGCTGAGATAGAGTGTCATCATATAAGCTAGTTAACTCATAACTGGGACTCTTTTACAGGTGATATTAGTCGAGTTAGAGTCGGCCTGGGATCAATAAGGCCTAAGATGTGGTTCCTCACGTCTCAATACCTGGAAGTATTGAACCCGAGACTCCCTTCAAGATGCAGTTTAAAGTCATACCCGATACATACACACCACGACATTACATACATACATACATACATACATACATACATACATACCCTGTTGTTGATGTTGAAATTCCAATGAAGGAGTTTGAGATCTTGAAATAAACTGAATAATGACATACACACATCCACCCATCCATCCGTTCATCCATCCATCCATCCATCCATCCATCCATCCATCCATCCATCCATACACACATACATACATAGACTATCCTGAGTGAATGCGTGCATATGAACACATCTAAATGAACGAGTGCATATTTCTGCCTTTATGTGCAAAAACTTATTAAACTGATCGACTCTTGTTTGCAAAGATGTGTGAAGACCCAATTACATTTGTAATTATTTGCAAATCACACAAACACACATTGTAATCGTTGCAAAAGTAAAAGATCCTTGCTCGGATGTATGCGGCATACTTTTGCACAGATTATAATGGTTTAGTTAAGTTTACTTACGCCCATAAACACATACACACATACGGTCATTTGCACACTCACAGCCACACAAACACCCATGAAATGCATGCGGGAATACAAAAATACATACATTAACATTCTTGCACACAGATTTTAGCTTAAATTTATGATTGCAGAATTTGTTAATGGGGATCAATGATAAAGGTGAAAAAAAACCATTTTCTTCCAAACCAAATCAGTTTTAAAATAAGTGCCTGTTTTGAGAAAAGAAGGGTGAAACCAAAATACATTAAAGATAATAACATTTCTAAACCTCATATCTTGTGACCAATGGTATATAGGCAAAATATATATAGCTTCTGGCAAACTGAGATATCAACGTTCTTTAATGAACAGTGGAGACTTTTTCAGTTCACGAATGCCTTTAATATTGTTTGGAAAATACTGAATGAACAGCGCGACATAACATTCCCCATCTTTCAAAATACTGGTTAATTGTGCATAATTGAATGAAACCATTATTTTATGGAAACAGTCTGTAGAGTTATAGAAATGTTTCAACACTAATATACGGTAGTATTGTCTAGTATTGATCCGATACATCACCTCCTACATACCTTGTATTTTTCTGCTGCGGAAAAAAATATAATTCTGTCTGTAACCCATTCGCTTCTATCTTAAGTACAATTTATTTCAAGTAGTCTGCAGTTAGGTAAAAGCTTCCTTTGTCAATTACTTCCACGGAATATTTTCGTTTAAACTTAGTTATTCTAGCCCAGATCTCTCTTCTCCCAACTTTACATATAATCTTTGTAGCTTTCTGAAGTTTTTCAGTTACCAGCAACTTAATTATATCGTTTTCAGTATCTTTCGCATTACTTCGGGACTGATAACGATGTCTGAAGTAGTAGGCATCCTGAACTATCTGTAACAGCTTCCTTAAATATTTATATGATTGACCCTCATACGGATATTAAAAACATATTTAAGAAAGAGCAATGATCATTTCTAATTCTAATATTTAATCTGCCAAACATAATCGTAAGACTAATCGTAAGACTAATCGAGGCAATACTTTTTTCTTATTGGGCAACTCTCTCCTAGAATGCCTAGTATATCTGGTCGAAGCTACACCGAGTACACTTTGCATCAAATGTTTTGCACCTATTATCAAACCATGCATATCAATAAATGAAACTACCCACATTAAGTATGTCGGTCGGCTAAACTTTGGATGAAGACATTTGTTCGAAACGTCTCGATGTAGTCAACCATTTACCCTCACCGTCAGGTATTTATCTAACGCTATCCAGCCTGGTACACGATTATACAGAAATCAATGGACAGATTCGTAAATCTTTCAGTGTGTTGTAATAAAACTTACAATTACTTTTCAGAAGCCGCCTGTTTTCAATCATCATCGAAAAGATTTGCACCTGAAACAGATACAGTTTCAATATTTTTAAATCGCTTTCCTATAGATTCCATGTAGAAACGCGCCCCTTCCTGACATCTAATCCGATTAATATGACTCCTTGAGCCGTACAGAGAGTCGGAAACAATGACTAATAAATCACATTTCTCCAGCAAATTAGTAGACTCCCTTGAACATGTGCTAATGTATCTGATCATTAAATATTTCATTCTGTACAAGAACCTAGTAGAATCTGTTTAGATACAGCATAAACTACGCCATAGTGCGGCAGTATATTCCATTTTTTAGAGGACAATACGTTTTGAATTCAACAATTTCTGACAGCCAAATGTGACAGCAGCAATTGTTGCTGTCACAAACTATTTCAAAATAAAACTTGTTAGTATCAACGTGTGTGTGTGTGTGTGTGTGTATGTGTGTGATTGCATATTTATACGAAAATATATATATTTATATATTTTTATGCATATGTACCCATATGCGTGTATATATGTAGCAATATAATAGAGAAGGAATCAAATATATCTCGGCAAATTAATTAGAAGTACCTACGTGTTTCTTTGGCAAAACAGCTCACTTAGAAAAATTCCTGGTAATTTGGCAGAGCTATTCAGCAATCCATAGGAAAAAATGCACACTCACACACACACGTACGCACACACACAGACACGAACACACACGTACAGAAACACACACACATAAACACGCACAAACGTGTGTGTGTGTATGTTTGTACATATACCTACAAATATATGAATTGTCAACAATATCCGAAGAATATTTACCAATGCTTTCTATTAACTGCTTATTGATAGTTGATAACAGTGCATCTAACCTCAGGACAGAATTAGTTCTTTTTAATGCTTTAATGTTTTAGATCTGAAATACTTTCACGTACGCAAAAAACAAACTTTCGAAACAAATAAAATAATTCTGCGTCTTATGCTTTCCCTCTTTGTCACCGTGGTTCGGTTGCTGTTTTTTTCCCTCTCCCAATGTGTCAGCCATTTAGTGTGTCATGATGTCTGCCGTCAGTAATTTCTTATTTTTTGTATTTCTTTTGATTTACTTTTCATTAACACATTTTCTCTCTCTTAATTCGTTATTCTCTTCCTCTGTGTTCGAACGCAAACATATCTCATATTCATCCACCTGCTCTTCTCTTTTTATGCTTTACTCGTTTGTCATTTGACTGCGGCGATGCTGGGGCACAGCCTTCAAGGGTTTTAATCGAACGGATCGACCACAGAGCTCACTTATTTTTTAAAGCCTACTACTTATTGTATTAGTCTCTTTTGCCGAACGGCTAAGTTACATGGACGTAAACACACCAACAGTTATCAAGCGGTGGAGAGCGACAAAGAAAGACATAAAGACATACACACATACATACATGCACACACACATACACACATACACGCATGCATATATATATACGTATATGTACATACTTACATCTATACGTATATATATATGCATATGTGGGTACAAGGCGTTACGAAATGTGTACAATAGAAACGTACGAAGCACGAGTACATGGAACATGAAGTATTCTTCCGAACAACGAAAGACACAAATGGAAAACAAAACAAAGAACATAAAGAACGACCCTTCATCAGTCGTTGGCTGTTTTTCTAGTCTCGTATTTCGAGCCTTTACCAACAATATACGCTTTCGATAAAACAGTTGCTCCTGCAAAGCAAATTAAATAATATTTGGGATTTTACGAAGGGTCAAAATTTGCAACACTAACAGGACAGTGAAAATAAACAAACACACACA
>NC_068995.1:55438050-55446798 GCF_001194135.2 Octopus bimaculoides | reverse complement strand
TATATATATATATATATATATATATATATATATATGTGGGTGTGGGTGGGTGTGTAGGTATAAGGAGAGAGACTTATAAAATGATAAGCAGAGAGATGAAGACCGACAAAGATGTAGAGACATCAGATAGGAACTCGGTTCTCTAGGAATTTAAGTAAGAAAATTAATATCCTGAATGATTTGCAATTCATTCAAAGGTCTTTGGTTTTTGGTACAAGAGAACTAAGTGCTGATAACAATAGCAGGGCATATGAGTTGAAATATAAATAGAAAATTGTAAAACATTGTGGCAAAATAATAATGCATTGATGATTGCTGGAGTGATTCCCGAGCAATAACCATGATTGTACGTACATATGTGCATATAAATATGCGCTCACACAGACACGCACACAGACAGACACACACACCACCCACACACATAAATACACAGACACAGGCAGATACGCACATATACACTCACACGCGCACACACACACAGCCATATAAATATATATATATATATATATATATAAACATAATTAAATACGAATTCTTTCATATTTTTTAAATAATGATTTCTGACTTAATAAAAATAGTGATAATAATAATAAAAATAATGATAATGATAATAACAATGATGATAATAATAATAATAATAATAATAATAATAATAATAATAATAATAATAATAATAATAATAAGAAGAAGAAGAAGAAGAAGAAGAAGAATGAAAATTAGAATGATGGTACACGTAATATAATAATCAATGTGAAAATAAAATTCAATAAGTGTAATTAAGTTTTGAAATGTTTTTCTGTGTGTAGAGATCTGTATTAATAAGTCGAATAATATAAATTATGAAAGAGGATATATGTAATATTAGAAGAATGGAAGGTAAATACAGCAACAACATCAAGAACTACAATTAAAAAGGAAAGAAACAAAACAATGAGTGAAAATTATGTGTATATATTTCCATTATTTGAATGTTTTACGAGGAAAAATTGTAATGAAAGAGAAAAGTGAGTCAGAATATAGAGATAATGCAAACCCCCACCGCCAAAACAAAATAAAAAAAAGCAAAAAGAAACAAAAAGCAAAAAAAGATATAATAGTGGAAGCAGAAGGAGAAGAGATGAAGAGAAAGAAATAGAGAGAAAGGAGGAAAGAGTGATGCGGTGAGAGAGACAGGATAGATTAGAGAGACGAAGAGAGATGGAAAGAGAGAAGGCGAAAGAGATGGAAATGAGTATAAAAGCTTTTATGCATTAATACATTACAAAAGGAAAAATGTCAGTACATAAAAATTAATAGTGCAAAAGTAAATTACCAGTAATAAGTAATTATTATTATTAACAGTGACAACAACATCAACAATAAATATTAATAGCAACAACAACAACAATGATGATACTTATATCATTATATCTGTTATTTTTCTTGTTTTTCATAATCAGTGTTTATGGTAGAAAGTCTTCTCCTTCCACGCCGTCATCATCATCATCATCATCATCATCATCATTGCTGTTGCAGTTGTTGTTATTATTATTAAGGTGGCGAGCAGGCAGGATCGTTAGCACGCTGGACGAAATGCATAGCGGCATTTCGTCTGTCTTCACGTTCTGCGTTCAAATCTCTCCTAGGTCGACTTTACCTTTCATCCTTTGCTCAGGTAGTAACGCTCCATGACCATGGTATTGGTTTGTTAGTTCCTTCTACGCCGTGTGTGCTGGTCGCTTGCTGCATAACGACAGACTGGAGTCGGACCAGTATCTCTGAGTCTGCCTAGTCTAACACTGTAACCATCAAGGGCTTCAGTTTCATTACCACCATTATTCACAATATATTTTTTTCATTGTCATTCATATGAGGTAGCAATTATCAGGTTGCGCAATTACCAGTGTTTTTATTGAGACACTATCACTAGATGTATCATGAATTATTATTATTATTGTTATTAATTTGGGTGATGTGCTTCTTCTTGTTCCACTGGGCTTGTAATAATGTTTTGCCACGTTTACTTTTCGGGCGATTTAGAAAGCGTAGATTTCGTCTTAACACCTGGAAAGAAGCAAGTAATGTCTGGTTTTAGGTATATGATAAGAAAAATGGAAACAAGTTTATGTGTGTTTATGTTTCTCTTCCATTTGACTTCATTCCCGCTGGAGCAGTGAAAAACTGTACAAAGTAAAATAACTTTGAAGATAAAGAAGGAGAAAACATATTCTAATGATTGGGCGGAAACATATTTTACGTTAAATGAAAGATAATAATGAAGATGTTAAACGACACGACACACTCAGAATGAAGAGTGACGTTCTGCTCGGGAGTTTATTTGCACGGAAGAAAATGCACCCCACCAACTACTCTAATAATATTCAGAGAAACGAACCTCTCAGTTTGTGAATGATGTAATGTGGTCTCCATTCATAATTGTTGACATTTCACTTTGTGTATTTTGTTCATGTATTCCCACAAGATCGTTGTCTCTTGGCAAAGAAAACCAGCTATGCAAATGTTAAAGAATGGCAGTTGAGCAAGTGGATGGGGAACTGGACTGACGACGAAAGTGTTCATGATCCATATTTGGTTAATTGTTGCTAGTTTACGTGCTTTTTTAAATGCTTGAGCTATTCCAGACACAGTCGAATCACTTGTAAATACAGACCCTAATGGCGTACACTTCACTACAATAATCAGTAAAAGGGCTAGCATAAAGGAGCTTTTCATCACATCTTAGTTAAATCCTGTAAAAGAGAAACTGATGATGATATACACCGACAAAGATACTAAAGTGCAGTTAAATAGTACAAATTGAAAAGTGCAAAAGTTAATTAGAGCATATATCGTAGGCGAGAAGAATAATCTCAATGTTTAAAGACTAATCCTTCATTTGAGAGAAAAATATTTGTTGGATATAATTTTTGAGGCAAAAGGAACACTTCCGTAACGTCGGACTTCTCTTAGTCTCATGTCGTACGAATTTATCCAAAATTACGATCACCACTGCACAGTGCAACTGCAGTACTAAACATTACAGAACTGTAACTCAGTATGTCAGAAGTCATTAGAACGCTATTCGTCATTAGAGAAATGAGAGTTGCAACTGGATGAATCGCAAGAGAGCTAACACCTGAAACACATTGGATCACAAATGATATCACAATATGTGTCACAAGAAAGCCAGGATCTAAAACAAATTGGTTTCATATCTGAGCATTTTCTGATTTCCACTCACATCGTGTGGTACCCATTTGTCGAGCTTTTTTTAATTTTCCGATCGCATGGAAATGGTTACTGGAAGGTGTCTGGCTAACCTGAAATTTTTTTCCAGTTCTTGAGTGGTTTTGCGTGCATCTTTGTCAATGACGGTCTTTAATTGACCGTCATCGAAGACAGATTGGCGTCCACTACGCTCACGTTATTCAATATATATATATATATTGTAGATGCACGGAAAAAGAATACACCGTAGAAGCTTGAAAAGAAGGCTCCTCTCTATAAACTGGACCGATATAATATAGCGCTGCTTTCACAAGAACTTCATCCAAAGCACGAACACTTATTTTGTACATTCCACATTCTGCAAGCACGCCCGCATTGGAGCTTATTTTTGTACAGCCTTTCCAACAGGGTATCTATGAACTTTGTTTACAGAACGACCATCTTAAATATAAACGCATAATCATAAACTCGCTGTAAAATTCTTCATATTTTAAACACGTTTGTATCCATCATACAAACACGACGTAAATCTCTTTCGAAACAAATTCTTCTTCAAGTTCACCACCGCAAGCACACAGTCATCAAGTGGGAAATCAATATCAGTTGCGCCTAATCAATGAGGCAACCGGTTCTTAGAATATCACTTCATTGCCCTGAAACAGTGCATGTCAGATATAGTTAGACTAATCACACTCTCTAATATACGTTTCAATCACACTGTCTCCTGCGATATAATATCTTCCTTGAAAACACACCATAATGTTTCTAGTTCGCAAGGACGGCAACCACTCTGACCCGACTGCCTAAACACATATCAACAATTAATATAACAAATGGAATGGAGACAACTATTAATATAAAACAATCTTCACTAGAACCGAGTTTGCCTTCATTAATAATTAGCGTGTAAAGCCAGGTCTACTGCCGAAGTATACATTAATGTGATATTGGTTGCGCGTTGCTTTCGAGAAACTTGGCGAAACACCGTTGTTGCACTGGACACCAGCAAACCCAATACCGACCCCGCAAAACATAAATAAGTCGATTGATAGATAAAAGGGCTGGTGGTTATTTATGTGTATGCATATGTATGTATGTATGTATACAGACACACATAGATCTCTCTCTCTCTCTCTCTCTCTCTCTCTCTCTCTCTATATATATATATATATATATATATGTATTTATATGTTTACACATATACATTTACATGTATATCTATGTATATACGTATATATGTATATACTTATATAAGCCTATATATACATATCTATGTATATGGCATATGTATAATACACATACACTCACACACGCGCACATACACATATATACGTGGTAGTAGCACAAGGCCACAAGCTTATAGAGAAAGGGTTACGGAGGATTGATTTAGTCCAGTTCATGACAGATAATTATTCTATCGATTCCTTAGAGCTGAATGACAAATTCAACATTGCTAGATCGGAATCCGAAATATATACGAGCAAAAGAATAGAGTGTAAGGGATATAGTGATGCGCTGACTATTTGTACCAAAACACCCGTTTTGAAAAGAAGATAAATTGAAAGGTAAAACATAAAGACGTATGGGATATAGATTTATCTGCAACCGCTTCAGTTCTGTGTATTATAGTTTGCAGTATTGGAAAGATGAATATATTACGAAATCGACCTACGCATGTGACATTTTGGAAAAAAGCAAAAACCAAGAATCACAAATATGATTTATGTTTTCAGAAAGATTGTAATCGATTCACTCATGAAGACATATGTGTATAGAGACTTATGTACAATTCTAGACAAAATTGATTCCAAATATGGGAAGAAGAATTAGCCATTCAAGCAAGGGGATAGATTTTGAAGTGAATATTTATGGTTTCTATCGAAACACGAATGTCCCACGCTGTATGTGCGGGGAAGACATCTAACTCACAAAGAACATGAGATTGTTAGACCAATCAGACACCATAACAAATATTCCTACTAAAAATTAATGAGTAATTGACAGATCAGATACTTGTCACTAGAACTCATTTTTGAGTATATAATATTTTATATAATATCCTTTTCTACTCTAGGCACAAGGCCCGAAATTTATGGGGAGGGGCCTGACGATTATATCGACCCCAGTACGCAACCGATACTTAATTTATCGACCCGGAAGGATGAAAGGTAAAGACGACTTCGGCGGAATTTGAACTTAGAACGAAACACCGCTAAGCATTTCGCCCGGCGTGCTAACGTTTCTGCCAGCTCGCCGCCTTTATTCTATGTAATATCATGGAATCGTTCTAGTCACATATTATGGCTTTAATGGAGTCGCTGATATTTGCCTTGTTTATTTCTGAATGGATTTTACACAGCTAATTTCAGTAGAGTTATCTTCCTTGTATGCGTTGAGATTTGAAACATCCTTATTCATGTTTATCTTCTAACTGTGAGGATGATTTCAAATAATCGCTTTATTTAACTCACTTATAGTACATATGTAAAACAATGAACACCTCCTCGACTTACGACCAATTTCCGTTCCGACTGACAGGTCATAAGTCAATCTGATCCTATGTTGGATTTATATCTTAGAACACTATTTTCATTCAAACGTAACTCATGCTTGAAAGCGACTGAGTGACAGACAGTGGCAGGCAATGGATGCATGGATCTGCTGCCATAGGTATAGTACCCACAACTGCCCAACGTCGAAAAATCGAGTTTTTATTTATTTATCTTATATTTATTTATATTTTACGGTCGCAAGTGCGCATGGTCGTTAGCCGTATAGTTCGTGTGTCGAGGAGAATGTGTATATAGGATATCTAACGCTACTTCGAGTTATTTACCGTAACCATATTGCATTTAGTACACTGGCTTTCGGGCGGCGCGTATATCTCTTCGCCTTTTTATAAAAAATATATTGTGACATTTGGAAGAGACAACTAATGCACGGAAGCAGACAACAGTTACATCACAATGATATTAATTATGGTATGGTATAGCTAATATATAACTCGATGTACAAGTTCTGTAATTAAAATTTATCGTTTGCCTATTTCCACAAATAATTAAAGCGTAGAAATATAAATAATAGTTTTCAGCTTTTGATATAAAATAGCCAACAAATGGCTAAGGCGTTTATTATTCTTCATTGACACTTATTTCTTTATATTTAATATTTTTCTGCAAGATAATTCAAATGCTCCTCTTTGAATGGATCATGTCACACCTCACACCTTTTAAGTTACAAGATTATAGAGAAGCATCAAAGAAAGTAAAATTTCACGTGACAAAATACGATTGAAATTAAGACAACTCTTTAATTATTGTTTTCTTTGAGAGAGCTGAAATGACACTACTACTACTACTACTACTACTACTACTACTACTACTACTACTACTACTACTACTAATAATAATAATAATAATAATGAAAACAGAACGACAAAACCACTTTATTAGAGTAGATTACATAACAACAATTATTGCGTAGATAATGAAGTATGATGGAATATAATGAAATCGTACAATTAAATATCAAATTTCTAATGTAAATATTTTCGTTTTGATACTTTCAAGCATTGTGAACACCCTTCAAAAACGAAGAGATTAATATGATATAATGAATTTAATATCATCAATGTTCTGGCAGTTTAAATGTAAATAATATTTATGGCTTTAGAAAGGGAAGACGGTAGAGCCCATGGCCCTTTTAAAAAGAAGCAGAAAATCTGCTTGAGTGATAAGAAAGGCTGCCAATGTATTACCGGGTTACTGTAGAAAGAAGCTGGATATCATAACATCTAGTTAGAGGCAGACATGGACAGAGTGAACACAGGTAAGGTTACGGTTTTATATTTGGTTTGCGCCTTTAATCAAACACCAAATAACTTGAATCAGAATTTCAGACGATTTCCGGCGGTTTATACAAAGAGACTTGAGCAAATACGACGATTCTGCAGAAGACAATTGTTATGTGTGGCTCACAGCAGATGGAACCCATTAATATATGATGGGCTATCATATTCTAAAGCATTTTCGGTTCTGCTTACAGCCGGCAGTTAAAGTTCAACGCATGGCATATATAGAACTTAGTCTCTAGAAAAGCAACGAATAAATGACTTGGCTATCGATTAAGTTCACAGTTTCACTGGTTAGGTTATGATTTCTACGTTGTGCAGGGTTGATGAATATATATCCGTAAAGGAACGCACATATAACAGGAAGCAACATTCATTTAAGGAGACGGTATTGATGTAGCCCGAAGCACTTCTCCGCAATTCTACGGTGCAAAGTATATTCCTAATGCATGCCATTAGCAAACTAAAATGTTTATAACGTCACATATTACGGCGGAAAAAATTAAACCATATCGTATTTCCTTACATGTTTGCCTACGTTAAATATATATAAGTATTTAGATGTAGCTTCATTCAAATTTTAAATGCAATCAAGTTTAAGTTTGATTTCTTCCAGCTGTGAATCCATCAATTTAGTTCCAGTTACGTATTCATAAATATTGAATAAACTATATTCTTTCCTGAAAAATGCATTGCTTATGTTATATAAACAAAAGACCGACTTCCTGTGTGTATACAGTCATGAGTTATTGGCATTAGCCCTCTGTGAAATATTCCGGAGTTGTAATTGCCTGGCAAGTGACATGGTATGAGACAATGTTTTGAAAGTAAAATATGAAAGAACTACGCTCCCTTTTAATAGCATAAAAGTTGTTAAAATACATTCAAACTTTTACTCATGAGGCGGCACAATGTTTGTTGCACAACTCCAACATATCACTGACATTAAGATCAACCTCTACAGCTGTTTAGTCACGGTTTTAGTCGACTAGATTCGAAAATCTTGTTTTATCTGTAAGCCCAGGATACATAAAACTTGCTCATTTAGTGAACCCAGTCAATCTCAGTAACTAGGTCTCTCATGAACCGATATGTGATATCACTTGATATTCCAGTGATAAAGAGCCTGTGCTCTTAAGATTCTTACGACCTAGTGAGGAGTAACTCCCAAACATTAAACATTACAATAGTAAAATATTGCATTAGTTTTAAATCACAATATATTCTAATATTTCGACAGGCTGAATACCTACCACGAAGGATTATTAAATGAAATTTACGAGAGGAAAGTTTATCCAACATCGATATAAAATGCATTTGAGTTTCAATTAACTACTCGAATTGTACATTAAATTTAAATAGAAAAAAAAAACCCCGCTTGAATATAAATCTAATATCATATACTTTTCTACTAGAATTCGTAGCAACGAAATTAGGCGGAGAAATGTATTTTCAAAATATTCATAGAAATCGGATTATTAATTTTCTATTGTAATATGTTGCTGTAAAATATTTTTAATCACGGAATTTGAATTTCATCCGGTAATCAAGCAAATGCACATACGCAGACATTCACATCAACACACACACATACACACACGCAGAAGCATACATACACACATCAATATAAATACATATGTTCATATACATACATACATACATACATACATACATACATACATATATATATA
>NC_068995.1:55433394-55437496 GCF_001194135.2 Octopus bimaculoides | reverse complement strand
TATATATATATATATATCAGACATCTATATACAGGCATATATATATGCAGGCACACAATCAAATACATATTCGTGTTTATCCATTTATTTGTATACGAAGGTTACCCTTCTGTAACTAACTATATTATTATAGATATTGGCAATATATACAATTACGTAAAGGAACATAAATAGAAGAGGTGTATGCGTATAATTATGTAAGCATATGAAGGTCCATAATTAGCAATCTATTTTTCTATATACATGCATGTTTACACATAAATATAGAAAGCCGGATATACCGTTACGGCGTAACCACAAAATAGACGTGTTTATGAGATTTCGTACACACGGGCACACACACACAGAGGCACACAAACGTACACACACACATATCTATATAATATTTAAAGATAGATATATATAAAGATGTGTCTGTATAAGTATTAGTTAGCATACGTATATATGCATGTATGTGTGTATATACATGCATACGCATGCATATAATATTAATAAAACGTAACTCGAAGATAATTATCTTCAAAGTCACGTGCATTTACACAACTGCGCATGTATTTGTGTGCATATACATATGTGAATATTTATAAGCATTCTTGTATGTATCAATCTAAGCATATATATATATATATATATATATATATATATATATATATATATATATATACTAAATGTATATGCATATATATGTGTACATAATATGTATGTGTGTGTATGCGCTTGTGTGTATGCGTGTGCGTGTGTATGTGCGTACGTGTGTGTAGGCCTGTGTGTGTGCATGAGTGTGTGTGTGTGTGTGCCTCTGTGTGTATGCGTGTGTGTGTCTGTGTGTGTGTGTGTGTGTGCGTGCGTGTGTGCGTTGAGTGTGCCATGACATTGATGATTATCATCTTGAAGATATTCTGAATTTATATCAAAGCAACATATCTTCATATATTAACTGCAAACACCTCGAAGTGTTCAAATTCCCGTTTCTTTAGCATCACTTCAACTTTTCAGTAAATTTAATCTCAATGATAAAACGTCTTGAAAATTTCAAACGAGAAATTATCGTGTCTACATGCATTTGGCAAATGCGTTAAGTAATAAAATTTCATCTTCTGATAAAGTGAAATTCTATCACATCTTATTAAAAAAAGGATATGAAAAAAAAAAGGTTAGAAACTTTAATAAATATATATGTATATTTATATTTATGTTCTTCATAGTATTTGATAATGTAAGTATGGAGTTTATACATTCCTGTGTCTCTCTAATGGAATATTGGAAATACTTGTTCACTGGATTAATTTATAAATGTGTGTGTGCATATATATACATATATGTATATGCATATATATACACACGCATACACACACACACACACACACACACACACACACACACACACATATATATATACATGTGTATATGTATATACATATGTATATACACGCATATATATGCATATGAATATATGTATGCGTATATATATATATATATATATATATATATATATATATATATGCGTATGTTTGTGTGTGTGTGAGCTGTGTGTGTGAGTTGTTTGTGTGTATGTACGTGTCTTTATGTATAAACTTCTTCCCTGTTCAGATGTATTTGAAACATATTCTATCACTTAAGAAGGCGATATCCTGCATTTTGTCATGTAGAAATATTCTCACTGTTGACAAAAAGGTGTAAACACATCAGATCAATTTTAAGCGCCATCTATCCAGAACACTGGATACATTCTTGTTTACAGCGAGAACTTTTCCCTTTCACGAAATGCAGAGAATGTCCTTCTTGTTTGTTCGAGTATGTCTCAAACATATTTGAAGTGGTAGCAGGTTTATTTTTCTGTATAAATCAATCTTTAGCTCTTGCAGTCTGCGTTTTACTACGGCCACGCAGCTGTTTAGCGCCAGAAGTCAAACTATTTCGATTGGATTCTAATAAGAGAGACCTTGACTCTTAATCAGTTCAGAGTTGCCTCCCTTTTCCAGTTGTAATGCTGATGAGAAGATAACTACTTCGAAATGTATGCATCCATCAATCTGTATATAAGACGCTTCGAACTAATATGATGTGTTTATATGTTTTTGCCGAGAGCGAGAATATTTCTCTATGATAAACTGCAATGATAACCTTCTTCGGGTTCCAATATGTCTAAAACATACTTGAACTGACAACAATTTTATATAAATCATTGCTTAATGCTTCTAATCCGTATATCTATGTGTATCGTTAAATATACATATATTTATGTGAATATTTTTCTAAATTTGTATATATATATATGTGTGTGTGCGTATGGGGGGGGGTATCTGTTGTGTGTATACGTATAAATATATATCTTTTCTCTCTCTCTCTCTCTCTCTATATATATATATATATATAATTACGCATATATTCATGTAAACGCATTTACGTATATTTCTACACGCACATACATATATAAACATACGAAGATAATTATCTACAAAGTCCCGTGCATTTGCCCACTTACCCATAGTTTTGTGTCAGTACGTAACTCTGCATGTATGCATGTACGCGTTCATACATAGATTTGTCTAATCTAGTCATTTATATACACCCGCATCGTAGCCTTTCGCTTCAGTATTTCAAATTGGGAAAGGTTTTAGAATTCCTTTCGCTCTAAAGTTATAAAGCTATTAACCATTAACTTCATCTCTGGCTTAATTACTGTAATTATCTCCCCGTAGATTTCAACCACTAAGCTGAACAGATGCACCCAGTTATGGAAACGCGGAGAAATATGAAGGAATGCTGCAGCCCTCATTGGCAACCTAAAGGATATAAATTCCAAATAATTTAAATAATTGCAGCTTGTTCCAACTAAACTTTATCCAAGTCAATAATCTATCAACAGAAAATATCAAATAAGCATAAGCTATTAATATTGATTTCAAATCTTGACATAAGGCCAGAAACTTAGGTGGGAGGCGGTAAGTCGATTATATCGACCCGAGTACTCAACTGGTACTTATTCTATCGACATCGAAAGCATAAAAAGCGATGCCACAAAGCATATTGCCCGGAGTGCTAAAGATTCTGCCAACTCATCGCCCTGCATAAGCTATTAATATCGGTTTCAAATTTTGCATATGTATATGTATGTATGTATGTATGTATGTATGTATATTCTTTTCTACTTTCATAAGTTTCTGCCAGGCGGCTGTCGTCATGCTATATATTTTCTTTTCTTTTTTTTCTTCTTTAACGTGTTTCAGTCGATTGACTGCGGCCATGCTGAAGCACTGCCATTAGTCGAACAAATCGACCTCAGGACTTATTCTTTGTAAGCCTAGTACTTATCCTATAGGTATCTTTTGCCAAGCCGCTAAGTTACGGGGACGTAAACACACCAACATTTGTTGTTAAGCGATGGTACGAGGGACAAACACAGACATACAAATACATCTATCTATCTATCTATCTATCTATCTATCTATCTATCTATCTATCTATCTATCTATCTATCTCTGTCTCTCTCTCTGTCTCTCTCTCTGTCTCTCTCTCTGTCTCTGTCTCTCTCTGTCTCTCTCTGTGTATATATATATATATATGAACATAAATAACATGCATACACACATACGCATACATAGCTGAACCTTTCATGTGTTTGTACATCTGGATATGAAGCTATAACGAATGTGTCTCTATATCTTTCAGTCTTTTAATATACCATCCTACAAGATCCGACTGTGTATTTGTACGAGCGTTAGTTAATTGTGTAGTTATCAGTCTGTGAAAATATCAATAAATAAGAATATCAGTATATTCATATATCTGTCTAATTGCCAATACAATTAAGTCGCTGTCTTTTAGAAGGTGGTCAGTAATCTGTATGAGAGATTGCGTTTGTGTATGCGTGCGTGTGTGTATCTGTGTGTCTGTGTCTTTGCGTATGATGTGTATGTACTCTATTTATGTGAGTGAATACGATGACTGTTTGCTCTGTGTGTGTGATCATATTGTGATAGTGTACTGTTCGGGTAGGTGGGCGAAGATAATCGTACATGGGTGTGTGTGTTAATCATGTAGAAGTTAGAGTTGTTATCCCCATCCTCCTCCTCCTCCTCCTCCCCTCCTCCTCCTCCCC
>NC_068995.1:55432436-55433335 GCF_001194135.2 Octopus bimaculoides | reverse complement strand
CCTCCTCCTCCTCATCATCATCATCATTTAGCGTCCGTTTTCCATACTGACATGGGTTAGATGGTTTGATTGGAACAGGTAAGCCGGAGAACTGAATCGCGTTCCAGTCTGATTTGGCTATGATGCTCCACCACTACTTCTGCTCATGATCAGAGATGCACATATCGTCATATCTCTTATTATTATTATTATTATTATTATTGTTGTTGTTGTTGTTGTTGCTGTTTTACTTTTTGTCATTTCCTTATATATAGACCACCACACTTTATGCCTGTCTCTGTATTGTCCCCTCATCCTTCGCCCTTGTGGCAAATAAATGAGATAATAATAATTATTATTATTAAAAATATTACTACTACTAACAATAAAATCATCTGTTCATTTCATTTCGTTTTATTTACCTTATATTTCAGCATACGAGTTTCTGAGATATAAGATACAGAAATAGTTATAGTTTGACTGACATGAAGATACACAGAGAAGAAGTGTTCAAAACCGAGTCACATAACACTTTCCAAGTAAACACGCACATTTTCGTATGCATTGTGCTTGTAATAAACAGATCTCATGCACGTAAGTGTAAAGACGTCTGCTAAAACATGTATTCATTTTCGGCAGATATAAGTATGAAACACATAATGAAACATATCACCTGGAGTCACACTCTTGTAATTACTTTTGCTGTGGATCCTCACGAGGTTTAGTACACATACATGCATCTACACAGAAACATAGGAATAGGAATATACACACAATTTAAACATGATACTGTATACACACATACTTATGCACATACATATATTATATATATATATGTATATATATCATATATATATTATATATATATGCATACATATATATATATCATATATATATATATATATATATATATATATATA
>NC_068995.1:55423778-55431685 GCF_001194135.2 Octopus bimaculoides | reverse complement strand
TTATTATTATTATTATTATTATTATTATTATTATCATTATTATTATTATCATTATTATTATTATTATCATTATTATTATTATTAATATTATTATTATTATTATTATTATCATTATTATTATTATCATTATTATCATTATTATTATTATTATTATTATTATTATTATTATTATTATTATTATTATTATTATTATTATCAGCAGCAGCATTATCATTATTAATATTATTGTTGTTGTTGGTGTTATTTGTAGTAGTAGTAGTAGTAGTAGTAGTAGTAGTAGTAGTAGTAGTAGTAGTAGTAGTTGGCGTCGAGGTCAACATCAATGGTAGTCTTCAAAACACTGTTCAGGATATATATATATATATATATATATATATATATATATATATATATATATATATATATATATATATATATATGTACCTATGCATATTACATCAGGATATTTGTTACGACCTTTTGTGAATATGCAAGGAAATATTTATTCTAATGTCTACCGAGTAATTTATTCGTTCTATATATTCATTATGGCACTCACTATCTCACATTCTCTCACTCTCTCTCTCTCTCTCTCTCTCTCTCTCTCTCTTTCTCTTTCTCTCTCTATCTGTCTCTATAAGTGAGTTTCTCTGCATTTCCCACGCATACATCCTCTCCCACGTAAGCTTTTATGGTTATGATGTTGATAATACTAACACCGCTACTAATAATAATAACAACAATTATTATTATTATTATTATTATTATTATTATTATTATTATTATTATTATTATTATTATTATTATTATTATTATTATTATTATTATTATTAAGAGTAGTAGTAGTAGTAATATTATCAGTAGTAGTATTTGTAGTAGTAGTATTGATCTTGTTGTCGTTAATGTGGTTGTTGTTGTTGTTGTTCTTCTTCTTCTTTTTATTATTATTATTATTATTATTATTATTATTATTATTATTATTATTATTATTATTATTATTATGTGTTGGTATTCAATAAATCAAGAGGTTAAAAAAAACGTACTTTACATCACGAACTCGCAAATGTTGAATCTCGTGGATTTGCTAGTATTTTCTCTCTCATTTACATCTGCTATGTTAAGCAAGCACTTAAAGTCATGAAGGAACGGCATGCGTTGCAAGTAGAATTTGCTTAGTCACTTAGCTAGAAGGATTGATTATTTTATTCCTCCTTTCATGTTTTTGATTTAGCAAGTTATCAAATCTCGATTCCATGTCTAGACAAGATTTAACCTCAAAACCTATGAATAAATTTTACAAATTCCTTTGCCTGTGTCCATGTTTGTCACACTTATTCTGTAAATTCTGTTGGTGTGAAACAACAATGCAGCGTCTAGAAAAAACGAAATCGTTTTGAAATTTCCCTGAAATTTCTCTACCGTCTGAAAACGAAGAATTCAGTGGATTATATTCAATATGTTTTTGAGAAAAAGAAAAGTGAACGGCTATAGTTTCATGCTCTTGGTCATTGGTCTGTTTGCTTGGGAGTGACATGGCATTAAACTTACAGTACTTTCAAGTTCTGGACGTTTATTAGGTTTTCTAATTCAATACTGTAAATAGCAGAAGTTGTGATAATCACGCCAGTGGGAAAATCTACCTCCAAATCGATTATCGGTGTTCCTCTGTGAAGTAGTGGCATTAGACTTTGAGGAGTACACGAAACAATTGTAAAATGAACATTGCTTATATAGACAATGGAAGCAGGCGACTTGACTCAATCGCAAATATTCTTCGGCAGATCATTGTACACTGCGCTTGTAATTACTCACACTTACACGTATCGATCGCTTGCAACGCAATGAATATTTAGTCACATTGAATAATATCGAGTGACAATCAACTCCTCGTGATCTCGAAGCTGAGGTGATAATGCTATTCAAGATATATTACTGAATGGTTTCTGGGTACTTTTATCTGGGTTTCAATCCTGAGAATACTTTGAAGAAGCTGGTAACTGTACTGGCCACTGAAGGTGAGCTGAGTCGCACTGAACTAAATAAAGTAATTACATCTATGCAAGAAAGGAAACGGTAGCAGTTGATACGCTGTGTATGACTTGGGTGAAGAAAGAAGACAACGTTAGTGAGTTAACTTGAATACGTTTCATCGGGTTCAGAATCGATTCAAGAAAATGAGCAACAATTATATCGCTGCAGTTTAAATACATAAAATTTTAGGTTTTGGACGTTGTTCATTTCATTCCGTTTGGTATATTGTTATTTCCGGGCAGATCTAGCATTTACACATGATGCGTTTATATTTTAACTGCGAACATATTTCGAAGAATAAATTGCATTTTCTGGTCTTATCCGCAACGTGTTTCCGCCAACAAAGTATTCTCTCCAACTTAGTTATAGCACGGTTATGGGTTTCCTCATTCAATTATTCATGTCTGTCGCTAAGACAACTAGTTTGCTGTAGACATCACGTAGCTAACCTAAATGATTAGATGATTAATTTAAATGTCAATTACAAGTAAGTAAATTATGTAACTTGAGAAATTATCATAAAATAAATTTCGTTAGCACAAATCATTCACTCACAGTAATTCGATAATATCAAATTCGAAATAGATTTAAGGGAGAAATGGATTTATTATTGCACGTCTTATCGATGACAGAGCAGAGTTATTTGCCGCATATTTTTCTGAAATCTGAGATCTAAAACAGTCAATAAAATATGCACCAATAATATACGTTTTAATCTGAAAATTAAAATAATGTACAATTTAATGAAATAAAAGGAACATGTCACTCAAAATTATGACTGCAATTATTGTTTTGCAGGTAACCGAATAAAAATGGCGTCTCTGGTTATTGAAACTGAATCGTGGAATTTGTTACCATAACGTTCCACCTCTTTTAGCTCTCATCCATTTTTATAAAATGTCATACAACAAAAATAAATTTGCCGGAAATATGCTACAGTACCGTGGTTGACCGAATATAAAGGAAATAATATAAAGAGTCGTTCTTTGAGAGTTCTCAGGAATAATGACTTTATCCAGAAATAGCATTGCATTGTGAAAAGTAGTCTAGAATACTAAGAATAACAATGCAAACAAGAAAAAATGTCTTCAGATATACTACTTACGTGTTCTCTTAGACAATGGCTTTTGCAGATAATCTAGATGACAAGTCTCATAAATTACCCTATCATCATCATCATCATCATCATCATCATCATCATCATCATCATCATCATCATCATCATCATCGTGGTGGTCGTCGTAATCGTCGTACTTGTCGTCGTCATCATCATCTTCATCATTATTATTGAAATTTATGGTTCAGCAAAACAATGAATGAACAATAAAAGAATTAATTAACTGTTGGGAGACGGTATGTCTGCTTCTATTCGGTGGTATTATTGTACATGAATTGTTGAGTTTTACTGATAATAATAATCTATTTTCATCTGCCGATCATAATTGACGAAAGATTTGCGGTTATCATATGATAACAAACAATACAAGTCTTATATTTGCCCTGTTTTTACGCACACTCGTCGGAAGCACCTTCGTACGCATGCATAGAAACAACGTGCGGGAGGGAGAATGACCAAGTGAGAAAACAACGATATATATATATATATATATATATATATATATATATATATATATATAGATAGATATATATATACATATATACAAAACTTAAAAGGAAAGACCACCAATGTGGACTCCTATACGCTAGAAATAGATGCCAGCAAATAGGAGTCCACTTTGGAAAGAGTCCATTCATGGAAAGTTCCAAGGTTGAGAAACTTCCTGGAAATTTCCGAAAACTACTTCCTGGAAAGTTCCAAGGACATCTTGGAAAGTTTCGAGGAAGAGCAATCTTCTGGAAAGTCCCGAGGATGAGCATCTTCCTGGAAAATTCCGAGGTCTGTCTGGAATGTTCTGGGGATGGTACTTCCTGGAAATTTCCGAGGATGAGCTGCTTCCTGGAAAGTTCAGAAAGTTGGGACGCCTAAAATATATGAAGATCCTTGCGAAAACATCGTGAAACCAGTTAAATACTCTCATCGTTAATAATGAAATAAGTTCCATTTTGAAGCGAAGACGGTTCCATGACACTTTAATGAGTATGAATTCTGATTTGATAATCAGAATAAGTAAAGTGGTCGAATATATTTGTGAAAGCGGGTGAGGTATGAAATACTAAATAGTGAATTTACAATTCACGTGGTGTAAATTTTTAGAGATGTTAGTTTCCTACAGGAGCATGTTTTCTACGAATATCAGCAGTAAAGGGAAGAAATATATGGATCGAAGAAAATGTACATTAGCTATAAATAGATATAGAGCTTAAGCATGGTTATATATTTATAAATAAATAAAAAAAGAGGCCATGAATGAAAAACGCATCAATAACCATAGGACGGAAACATAAGAAAATAACAATAAAAGAACGATGTGTAAAAAAGACAATAAAATGCACAATAAAATATTTAATAAATCAAGAGAATAAATCAACATGATTTCTCCAATGAAAGCTAGAAAAGAAAAGGGAAACACTGAAAAACTTGCTATAATGAGGATATATTTCAGCATCGAAGTGCAGAATAACAATATATATTTCTTAAGAGCGAGAATGTTTTATTTACAAAAGTGCAGAAAGACATCCCGTGAAGAGTTTACCTTGTAAAGATGTAAGCAGAAGATTCTACGAAGTAAAGATTTTGTAGTTAACGTATTTTAGTTTATTCCTTGGTGAAGAGATCATTTGTTATGACATTATAACATTAGTGATATGTTTTCAAAGTGTAAAGGTATGACCATTGCGCAATATATCAACGCTTTCAAATTGATTTATTTTTAAAGATGTTCTTTGTAAAAAATACAAAATAAAAGACAGTGAGAAACATCGACCACGAGATTCAGAATATACGTGGCATCACCGAGGGAAACGAAAATGAAGTATTTCCTCAGTATACTGTATTTTTATTCATGTTTATGCGTGTTTACAGAGGAAGCAAATTCTGGAGAGTGGTCTAACTGCGCTGAAATGAATAATTCTCAGGAAAGAATATATCTTATTTGCTGGGGAAAATCTTACAAACAAATTAAAGCCTTCAGTTTTCAGAAACTCATCAATTCAAATGACGGTCTCTCAAAGTCTCATAAATGCCAAGAAATTTACATATTCTTAGATGAATTTATACAAAAACACTGTATTTTTTTATGAATATAATTTTAAACAGGCAGACAAAATTGCTACTGTCATTTGAATTGAGATTACGAAATGCTAGCTATACCACGTTTGTTACTCTGATATTCATATAATGATGATGATGTAGATGATGATGATGTATCCTTTTGGGGAGGGGACTAGACAATTACAGCAATTTGCAAGCCAAGTGTTTTGTGCTTACATATTTTGAAAATACGACAAATCCATTGATTTTATGGTGCCAAAAGTTAGGTTCCAACAATATGCATAATTTTTTGAAAAACATTCTTATAGGTGGCGGAATTAGCGATCCGTTGGTGAAAATATCTGATAAGAAGCGATTCTATCACATTTGAGGAAAATACGTACTTATTAACTGGTACAGAATTCAAAGACATTCGCCTTTCATTTAAACATCTTTCTCTTCATCTGCGAATTAGTGTTAATGTCGATAACAAGTTAACCCAGCTAAGGTTGCAGCAGGAGGATAGAGTGTCAAGATTATTTAGTTCCATAAGGTTGTGCAATACAAATCCGTTGTATATCGGACTGGGATTACTATTATTCCTATGTCGATAAATATTTAAGGTTCTACGCATGATTTATGTAGCTTTAGCACTGATCTATCTTAATGGTTGCAAACTATTATGTACTTACGTGTAATAAAAGTGATGCAATATTTCGTGAGAGTTTCACTAATGCATTTTTGCTCGAGTATTTCAAAGGATTGTTAATAACGTGTTTCATTCAGATATTCACTAAATATTAGAAGAATAACTATTCTTAAACATTGAAGATAGAGGGTATGCAACTCACAGCGGATAACAATGTATAATTGGTTCCATTATATTGGAGAATTAGGAACACAAGTGATATTAGAATACTCAGATGGGAACATGCTTTGGGGGCTGTAGTGCACATAACAGCACTTTTTCACACCTCAGAAAATCGAAAGTACAAACTGAACAAATAGAAAAAAAAAAAAGAAAGAAAATGGAAGGGAAAAGATGATGTTCGTTTACTCTCGTAATTGCTGATGACAAGGATACCCTACGGTAGTTTTCATTTGTTAATGGGATGCATAAAATGATTTCACCGATTTTACTAATAGCTACATTAAGTGATAAAATACGTGGGATACATTCAAAGACCTAAGGAATAAAGGGCACTGATGGGAAATGTTATGATGATGTACACTGAGAACGTAGACGAAGGAAATTCTAAAATTTGAAGCGAATGTGGAACTATTGTTTGGCTATTAAAAGGCCATTAGCAGTATGATATACAATGAAATATTTGTCAATAACACTAAAATACGGTTGGAAACATTAAGTTATCACAACAAAAGTTACGCATCTCCCCCCGTAATAAAAGAAAATTTGAAAATGTACATAAGTTTTATGCGTCTTGATAAAAATTATATGGAATAATATGTGACACTCATGCATACTGGTAAACTGATAGTGTATATTTAATTTCAAATATATGTTAAAATGTATATTGCCATTCAGTAATAAAAAATGGTTGCTTTAAAATATGCTGTTTCTCATTCATTGGCGCATATTTCAATTGAAAAATTTAATGAGAAAACGACTGCATATAGCAAAATATATAATGTTTGTGTAGCGGTTTACTTAAAACATTCATGATCAATAACACTGTATCGCTAGAGGAAGTCTTTGTCTAACTCAGGTTGATAGAAAAGACAAATACATTTAGTTAATTGCGTCAAAATCCGTTTTATGGCTGTTCCGGCATTGTTACAATAATTTTTACTGTTTTTGATATGCTTTTAACAGTATATATATATATATATATACATATGTATAACAGTATACAAATATGCATGTATTCGCATACAACTACGCAAATACAAACAAATCTATGCATATAAAAACTGAATAATATATAAATTTCAATAATCGAAAATTAGTTGAATAAAATGAATCTAGCTCAAACAAGCACAAGTTTATAAGTAACGCTAGTACTCACTCGCATTCTTCCTCTCCCTCTCCCCACACCCCCTTCCAATTCTCAAAGTATCGTTTCATGTATTGTAGATGAAGTATACACACACACACACACGAACACACACATACACACACACACGCACACATACATATCCGTACCTACTCAGATACACCCCTACCTCAATATGTAAATGTGCCTATACATATATATATATGTGTGTGTGTGTGTGTTTGTTTGTGTGTATGCATGTGCATATATATATATATATATATATATATATGTGTGTGTGTATATATATATATCCTTTCCATCTCCAGTCTGATGTGATACACACGGACCTGAGTTTCTGGATTTTGACCCGTCATCAGCACTGGGAACCACTTCACATCACCAGCCGTTGGTTGTCACACGCAGATGACGTGTCCGTGTGAATCACGTCAGGATGGAGATGAGAAGGATGACTTCCTTTTGCAAATACTGGTAGGGCACAGAAAGTGTGTCAATAACCAGCTTGAGGAGATGTCTTCCTGGAGCTACAAGCTACAATAGCATCAGTACTTACGGGTCAGCTAGATTTAGGTGGCAAATATATTTCAAGATGTCGCGCAGCTACTGTTTATACTTCGCTCAGAGATTTATTATTGCTTATATATAATTTATTATTAATATATATATATATATATATATGTATATTAATATATGTTAATATATATATATATATATATGTATATTAATATATG
>NC_068995.1:55421813-55423560 GCF_001194135.2 Octopus bimaculoides | reverse complement strand
ATATATATATATATACATACACACCACCCATTTCCAACAATTAATGGGCTGGTTCCTCCTTTAATACGTCTAATGCGAATGATTTACGAAGGGTAAATTGAAATTCCCTTGACCTCTAGTCTAGTTTAGTGCACGACTTGACATGTTGTTGTGTTTACCGTATACTTAGATGCACTATTCATATTCCATTTGTTCGTGACGTTTGTTCTTGGCAAAACTTTTAAATATTCGTACTTATTTAACCTAAATTACACTTATATGGTGACATATAATGCACACACCACAAAAAACTACATATTATACTGCACTGAAAACTTACAAATGTTCTATATAGGTTTTACAGAAAGTGTATTACAAAACAAGAATATTTCCTTCAGCCACTGTCATATGGAATATCTCCGGAACATTATCCAATTACATTTGGAAATTACAGGAATAGACATAAACATCAAATGGGTAATTAAATGTAGAACACTAATCATATGCCAAAGGATCTGAATTTTATTAACTCTGACAGAAAGTACAAAAAAGGTCAGCTTCATCTGCCACATTACTACAATCTTAAAGAGACTGGTTTCATCTTTCCCGCCATATCTAAAAATATGTGAACACATCTTTGTGTCCCAATTTACTAAATATGGCATAACACATTACTGGAAACCGGCAAATTCTAAAAGTATAATTTTCGATTGGAATATTAATAATATTAAAATATTTTCTTTAATATCAACAATTCTTTTAACCGTAAGTGTAGATTTAAAATTTATTTTATTTCTTTTGGAAGAATTTTTCTGCACACCGTTCTGAAAATATCTTTCTTCTTACCAGATTTGATACTTCTGAACATAGCTGTTTTTCTCATTCTGAATAAGCAAACGATAAATTATATCATAGTACTAAAAGGTCAATGGTAGTATCACAATATAATTTACTTCTTAGTACCATATAGAGAAATATTAGATAGACCCAAAGAGATACGTTTGACCTGCACAAAGGGTTGATTTATGAAGACTAATAATATCATCATCGCTACCAACAACACCGACAACATCGGGCAAAATACAATCCTCATATATTACGCCCATGTCATATCGAAACACAGTTGAAATTTTCTGAGTTCATTTTCAATAATTCGACAATCGACCACGACATGTCAAAAGAATTTTCTGAATATTGTCTATCGAAAGAAAGAAAATATTTTTTTATCGACACATCATGTTTCTTCAGTAAATGCTGTTGTCTAGACGTTATAAGCTAAGTTAAGCTAATGGAATTTAAAAATAAACCTTCTACAGTCATTCGAAATGTAAGCAGAATTACTAAGTGACATTCAATCGTTCAAATTACCCTGAGTAAAACGAGAATAACTATGGCAGGATTATGGCCAGAAACGTCTTAAATTCCACATGCGTGCACACTCAATCGCTCACCCCCCTCTATCTCTCTCTCTCTCACATACACATACACACACACACATACACACACACACACACACACTCACGTGCAGACACACCAGGAAATTTGCAACAAATAGTAAATAAAAACGAACTACAAGAGGTGCCTGCAAATAAAGCTTGTAATTCATATTTGAATGTCTCATGCTTTGTTTCACAAAATCTGTTATATGTATGTGTATGTATATATATATATATATATATCATGGCGAATGCATATATATACACGACGGGCTTCTTTCAGTTTCCGCTTACCAAATCCACTCACAAGGTTTTGGTCGGCCCGAGGCTAT
>NC_068995.1:55420934-55421803 GCF_001194135.2 Octopus bimaculoides | reverse complement strand
TCGGCCCGAGGCTATATTAGAAGACACCTGCCCAAGGTGCTCAGCAGTGGGACTGAACCCAGAACCATGCAGCTGCGAAGCAAGCTTCTTACCATTCCTGCGTACATATGTATTTCATGTAAAATGTAGTAACATTGTGCTATACACCTGATTCTTTAATTAAACACTTTCGAAGTATAAAACCTTGACAGAAAATGTTCAACACTTGAAAATAAGGAATGGACATCTATTAGTAGTCGCATGTAAAGAAGAAATATATTACGACACATAACTTGCAAAATCTACATAAGTATTGACTTTAAATGAATAGATAATTCTAAAGTACGTTGAAAATGGCATATGAGCTTATGTAGCTGCTCATGACAAAAGCGAGAGAAATAAAAGAGAAAAGAAAGATGAGAGAGGGAATCGATAAAGGGAGGAATCGCTGACGGGAAAAGGAGAGAGGAAAAAGAGAGAGATGAAAGGAATTATGTGTAGATGTGGATATAAACTTAAAGAAAATTTATTTAATTCATGTAAGAAGGCAGTAACACTGAAATTTCAGAAATCTCAGTCATGACTACGTGGTTAAGAAGCTGGTTTTGCTGAAATGCAGTTTGAGGGTAAACAACGTTTCCGCTTTAATGGTACTTTTGCGCAAGTATTTTTCTAATTTAGGCCCGGAGCGAGGAGTTCTGAATTTGGCGGACAGAAATAATTTGCAAACCCGTCATATGAATATAAATATACATACATACAATATATCTATCTATCTATCTAACATACTCCTTCTTGTTGACTCCAATTTTTTCAATTATATATAATTATACACACACATACACAAATATTCATATACGCATGTATGCATATACATATATATGTATATA
>NC_068995.1:55419259-55420810 GCF_001194135.2 Octopus bimaculoides | reverse complement strand
ATATTTGTGCATATATATAATATATATATACATACACACACACACGAATGCACTCACACACTCACACACAGAGACAAACACCCTCCCCACACATATATGTATATATGCAGACATACATATACTTCTTTCGTGCAAAAAAAATAGAACAGTCATTTGGACGGCGAACAGCGATTTTCGAAATGACGGCACGCATATTTATAATTTATAATTGGAACCGAAATATGCTAATCGCTGATGACAATTTCTCCTTTACGAAGTCTATCATGTTCATAAATCTCGATTCAATTATATGAAGAATTCTGAGAAATCGGTGTTTCGACAAATTGTGTCTCATCAAGCAGAGTTACCCTCACCAATAAATCTAACAGGAGCCAATGTCCTTTTTTATAATGTCCGAAAGCACATTTTTAGCTGACCATGTTGATACTTTCCAACCGATAATTAAAAGTTCTTTACATGGTGAATTCCAAACGATGTCTTTTATCAGAACCAAATGTGAGTATGCAATTATCTGTTGCGTTCGTCATAGGAGAACAGCTACTCCTTTAAGATGGCTATGTTTTCATATGACCTTTTGTAAATTCTGTTGTCCTTTTAAGGCTTTCACCTTTATTTTCCAGTGTCTGCTTGCTTTTCTTGTTAGTGTAATGTGCCATTTTACTTTTACAACTTGTTTCGTTTTCCTCGTTATTTTTATGCCGGACATATAACTTGCCGTTAAATGATATATTGTACAAGACAATAAACTAAAACTAATTATATATATAGAATATACTAAACTTTAAACTAAACCAATACTAAACTTTAAACTTACATTCAATAAAAACTAAGGGCAACAAACTACTAATGACCAATGTGATTCGAAAGTATACGTAATATTTATACACTTCATGGCTACAAATGTTATATTAGCCATTTAATTACTTCACAGATAAGAAATGTATTGCATTTGCTTGGCTAACAAAACGGTCATCAAATACAAGAGACAACCGCAATGCAGAAAGTCTAGATATGAAAGCATTAGTGAACAATACATCTACAGACTAAAGAGTCACTATCACCCATTCCCACCATCAAGTGGAGGATTAATACTGGAAATAACATAATGCAATACTATGGTAAATTCGGAGCGATTAGAGACCAATTATAAAAAAAAACAAATGACTTCATATTTATCAAGTGACTAAAATTCATATCTTGTAGGTTATATCTAAATTAACAGCACCGGCCTAAGGTTGAAGGCGTCGATTCGGTGGAGACACGAGAAAATCGGATACAAAGGAACGCGGTATGTATCCTGATTTATTTCAAACTGAGTTCACATCTTACCGAAATGAATATTGCTTTCAATGAGTCCATGAAATACGTTCAATTCCTAGGCGTTTGTTTGACAATACTGGTACAAGGTAGTACGAGATGCCTTATACGATGACACAACACATGTCAGAATACATACATACATACATACATGCATATATATATATATATATCTATGTATATAATATGTATATACATATGCATACATACATGCATACATACATACATATATAT
>NC_068995.1:55412951-55419134 GCF_001194135.2 Octopus bimaculoides | reverse complement strand
AAGAACAAACACAACAAGAAAAAAACAACAACGCGAGGATGTGGTACATGAAAAATATTAGCAGACGCTCAGGGAAGGAAAGAAATGTAGTTTTTACGTTACGAGCAAAGTTCGTCATCAGAAACAGGAGACGGAGGAAAGTCCAAGAGAAAAGGAAGACGGAGGAAAAATATCGCGAACGACCCACATGTGGTTACGAGCCTCCACCACGGATCCCTTGTGAACTTTGCAACAGACGCTTTCATTGAAGAGTCGGCCTCATTAGTAAACAGAGGTATAAACACTGCCAGAGAGGAAGAAATGGTCAAGGAGAAACCAAATAAATTGTCGGACACTCGGACACCCAATAAAACTCCGCCGCCGCCGACGACGATACACACACACACACATGCACACATATACGCGGTATGGTTTTAAATGTGTTGAAATTCTTCGGTGATTTAAGGCTATCTGTGTAATTAGTAGGCAACTTCTTCCTCTAGGAGCCTTTAGAATTAAAACAAACAGAAACAAGGGAGATATCATCATTTGGATAAGATGATGGAGATTTTTGATAGAATGGCCAATACAACATGTCCGTGAATCATGTGCTTAAAAACCAATTGGGGGTTGGGGGAAACGGACACGTTCCGATCGTATTAACATTTCTCTCCGAAGACTACTATTTTCGGAGGCATCTTCTATCTTTTACTTGATTCAGTCATTAGACCACGGCCATGTTGGGGCACCGCCTTCAAGAGCTTTTAGTCGAATAAATCGACCTCAGTACTTATGTTTTTAAGTTTGGCACTTATTCTATCGATCTCTATAACTGAACCGCTAAGTTACGTGGACGTAAGCACAATAACACCGGTTGTTAAGTGGTAGTAGGGGACAAACACATCTATAGAGACACGCACACACACATGTATATACGACAGGCTTGTTTCAGTCTTCATCTACCAAATCTACTGACAAGGCTTTGGTCGGCTCGAAGCTATAGTTGAAGACATTTGCCCACAGTGCCACGCAGTGGGATTGAACCCGGAGCGATGTGGTTGGGAAGCAGTGTCTTACCACATAGCCACGCCTGTGCCTTTGTATATATAAGATATATGAGACATTTGAAAAATCCATCAACGTTCTAAATAGAAAACCTGCAGAATCACACATAAGCGTTAGAGAGAGTAAAAAAAAATTTGATTACCTGATATTATGCAAGCAATTAGTAGACAATGGCTCCATTTAGGTGTGTTTAAAATCTAAAAATCAACAGGCAGGCCAGATCTCTATGAACAAAGTTTAGTTTAGTCGTTACTTCTATCAATTTATCTGAAGTGTTAAGCAGTGTATAAATTATTCTTTCCTCGGGTAAGATGTTAATCTATTTACGCTAACTCTTCTAAAAACCTTTTATTTATACATCAACTTCAAAATTCTTGGGAAAGTAGTGTTATGTGACACAGAGAATTGGGATATGAGATGACGTTTAAATAAAATAAAACAATACATTTCGGAAACATGCGCCACAAGACATTGCAAAGAAGAAAAACAAAACAGCTTTAATCACTTTAAATTTGCCATTTCGAGAGATTTACTGATTTCCTAAACGAAGCGGAACAGTTTATTCTAGCAAGATGTCACATTAAGTCACACGTACAACGTCATGTCGAATAGATATTGACATAGCCAGACATGAAGTATTGATTTCTTCGAATAATAATAAAAAAAAAAAGATGCAGACATCTTTAAATAATGACAATCTCTTTCTGTCTTTCTTTAATGTTTCTGCTTCTCTGCTTTTTTTTTATCGGTTTCTTTTATTCTTCGTTTCCTTTTCGTTTCTCGTTCATTCTGTCTTTTTCCTTCGGTCTTTTTATTTTCGTACATTTAACTTTTTCCTTTCGTGCTTTTTTACTATTCGCTTTTTTATTTTTTTATTTGTTTTTCTTCTTTCCTTCCTCTCTATCTGCATATCTGTCTCTCCCGCTCACTTTTAAGACACGTGAATAGATACACAAAGGTCTGCATCCTTATCGTTGAGGAAAAAAAAAACAGTAATCAGAAGAAATGAATTTTACAAATGACTTCGTAATTTACCCTCTCCCCATGAGCATAATTTCTGATGCTTTTTTATCAGACATTCTGACACCACCAGATGAAATTTACACGCTAGATATTATTCAAAATATATCAAATCATATTATATTTTGTGCGTTTCAATAGAGCAATTTTCTGCCTGATCGTACTCCAATATATTTTATATTTGGTTTTGCCGAGAGATTGCTAAATTAAAACAAAATCATCAGACAAAACTAATCTTATATCAACTTTGCATAAGATCGCAATTTACCTATTGCTAAGTAGCAAGACTTTGTTTAAACTAGCTCAGAGAAACTTTTAATATCTACATTGCATCTAAGCGATATATTTTAATATTTAATATTTTTTGAGAGCGTTGGAAAGAGGGTGTGGGGGAGAGAGATTTGAGTATTAGTGATTAGGATTATCTGAAATAAGTATTGTAATCCCAGCCTTTGGCTACTCTTTGATCGCCTCAGTGTTGGCTGCCATATCTTGGCTAGTATTTCTACGGTCCAGCCTTATGTTAGATAATCGTCAAACGTCCACCATTCATTAGAGGGTAATTGCTTAGCTAAGTCGAATATCGAATCTGTTTAATTTCCAATACCAGAAATTGCAGAGTTGAATTCTCGTTTCTTTGTTGCTATAGAGCGAGCAGCAGGAAATAGTTGTAGCGTAGGCTTTCGTCGTAACGGTTTTCGTAAGTGTTTGCACCATCTAACAGTTGTGCAAATAAGCACTAACATAAAATAAAACTATTATTGAGCACATTATATGTGTGTGTATGTGTATGTATATATATATATATATATATATATATATATATATATATATATATATATAAACCCACTCACTCACACACATACACACAAACACATAAATATGAGAGGTGCAAAACTAATGAGAGGTTGATAAATATAGGAATAAGAACGTCAATTTTAAAATGGCAAACCGCCTAAATCGTCTTAAAAATCACTTACGCGCATAAATAATAAGATAGAAATTACGTGATAAAAGCTGTTCGAGGTTAATATTGTAAAAGAAAGTGATGGCTAAATTTCGAAGTTAAAACTACAAGATTAAAAAGGATCCAAAATTGGAGGATGTGTGAATGCACTGTATAATAAATATTAAATATTTTAAACGAATATTCGATTAATCTAATCCGTAATCTAAAGGAAGAGAGAAGTAAATAAACAGACGAAATGACAAAAGTAGAAACAATAAAGTTCTTGCTTCTATCTCGCGCATTGTTTGTTTGGAATTTGAATCCTTGTAGGAGTTGATGAAATTATAAGTTTTCATGTTGACTGACTGCATAAAGCTCATAAGTTAATAAAATCTTCATGACATTGTCTTGTGCAATGGACAATATTTCGAAATATATACGTGAACAACAATTTTTAACCTCATCGCTTTCATATTAAATATTGATCTTGTACACACGTTATTTTTGTTTTTACCTCGACTTATTTATTTCATATAAGGACGTGCCAATTTATATGTTGAATCATTCACATCATTTTAAATTTCCTCGAACACTGATATTATTCTCCATCTCCTATCAAGATATGACTCCTATTTTCTGGGAGATTTAAACTCCAAAATTACTTTGAGGCTTTTCTGTTTGTTCTATGAAGTAATAAAATGGAGAAAAAAAAATTTAAGAGATAAAATAATAACATCGAATATAAATAAGAAAGTAAAAAATTATCTTATCGTTATCTTACAATATATTCTACTTTGCACAGCAAATTTACAAAAAGCATATATACAATTATCAATGATGTTGCCGTTTCTCCCTACGAGCTCATCGGAGGCTATTGTTAAAATTATAGAAAATTACCGGGAATGTATTATAGCGAATGCTCTGTCTCAGAGTTAGTGTTCCATTTACTTCTGCATCCAAAAACACTACATCCCCTCTCAATACATTTCGTATTTTTGACAGTTATTAACAGTGGTTTACTGCTATTGTCAGTGATTCCGGCATCATATAAGTTTTGCATGCTTTTAGTTTTGGTTTTATTGTGAGAAAAACTCAACCATTTTAGTATCTAGGATACTTCAGAGCAGTAAGCATAACGAAATTACATGACTAACTGAAATAATCGGATTCTAATATTTAATTTTAATATTCTTATATGCTATATCGAAAAATGTGTACAAATGCCAGACTAGCTTCACTATTTCAAAGTCATAAAAAAGTAATGCTATACACGTTACTTAGTGTAGTGGCAATCTGAGTGATTCCCTCATTGTAATTGTTGCTTTTCTTACATTTCGGATGAGTACGTTCCAGTCTTCTTCGGGTATTTTGTGATTCAAGACTGGGTGGACGACAGTGTTGCCGAAAATTCCATCAAAGAGATAAACTTAGAAATTTAATTTAAGAACACAAAATTTGACGTTCTTTCAGAAATCGTTTGTTTCCTGGTCTACGCTATGATTTCCTGATAAAGTTTATAAGTAAGTTCAAATGAGAATGGATATTGTAGTGTGAGTTCTTTTAATCGAAAACTTGGCGTGCCAGAAATAACAAAGTTGTCAGTGAAAACCAAATTCCAGAAATTAATATTTTATTACATTCACACAAAGCAGGAAATAGTTAAGGAAACAAAGTTTGTCTAATCAATCCAATAATTGCCTCGTACTTAGTTAACCCATTTCGAAACGACGAAATGCTACGTTCTTCAGGGCGCAATTTTAAATCGAAGTCAAAAAAATTCCGTAAAATATTTTGACAAAGTTTTAGCAAATCTAGCAAGCCACCCACGTCTTCTTTCTTTGCTATTGTAAAACATTTAATTTCGGAAATTTAAGGCCAGCGGTTAATAATGAACCGAGCTTATGTGTTAGTATCATATGTTTTTCGAAGCTAATAAACTTTAGTTAAGCAGCTGTTGCTTTAACTAATACGAATTTGATGTCATTTCTAAATTCAAGTCTAAGGAGAAAATATATATTAAAGATCATTTTGCAAAAACGTCTCAAGATATTAGTCACATAGTATTACGGTCTTAGAGCTCGATGTTCCATGTACATAGAATTTACTTCATTTGTATTTCTTGAAAATACAATTTTGTTCTCAACTATTGGCTTCCTCCATTTTAGAAGCCAATCAATACCTCACAGCTTATAAGGAGATTACTGTTCCGCTGTTACGTTTGAATAGTGGGGTCATTCTCGATGGAACCGACTCAGGTCTTGGAACAATTGCCGTAACCATATGGAGATTCACACATATTCTCTCTCTCTCTCTCTCTCTCACACACACACACAGACACTCACACACACGCACACACGCGCATACGCACACACACACACACACACACACACACACACACACACACACACACACACACACACACACACACACACACACACACACACACACACACACACACACACATACACACACACACACGATACAGTGTTCAAACATAATAGGTTGAGACTTGCGATTTGAAATTTGGCTGTTAATGTTACAAGGCGAAGGATCAGGAAGATGTTCCGTAGATTTCTCACCAATATTTTATGATACAACGAGAGGCCCATTTATTTGTGCGAGAAATAAACATAATTTCGGAAAAGCAGAATGGTGCTGTGGATTCCAGTATGACAAATGATGAAAACCGATTTAAATTATCAAATACTTTCGGTGTATGTGGGCTTCAGTAAACAGATTGAAACGCAATGAATAGTTCAGATAGCAGAAGACTTCCATATATTTATATTTACTCACAGTAAACATAATTAGCCATAAAATATAGGCGAATGATTGATCAAAAGAAAATTAATAGTAATTTGACAGTTCCTATCAGATAAGTTCCGTGTGTAAATTGCACGAGACAAATAAAGCGTCACATATATCATCCACACATGCCATATAGAAACTGAAATCGATGTAGTCGTTGCTGTTGATGTATCTGTAATGGCTGTTGTTGTTTTTGTTGATGTTGCTGCTGCTGCGCTGTGCTGATGGTGATGGTTAAAACGTATTTATTAGTCGAATAAATTCGCGTAAAGTTGTCGCCACAATTATTTCTGACACTTCCATTGAGAATGTTTCACACTGTGTCACGTGCACGGATATATATATATATATATATATATATA
>NC_068995.1:55408194-55412660 GCF_001194135.2 Octopus bimaculoides | reverse complement strand
GTGTAAAGGATTGTGGCCTAATGGCTTCTACTTCATGGGTTCGATTCCCGGAACAGGCACCACGTTGTGTTCTAGAGCGAAACGCTTCAGTTCACGTTAATGGCTAATCCTATGTGGGAATGGCTTCCTGATAATGGGGTAAGTTGGCCTGATCGCCCCGCCAGCGGAAGCGGCGTCATTCGGAAGCTAAACCAATGCGAAGCACATTGTAATCAGCGATGGACAACAACATCCGATAATCTCATCGATACCCTGGTATGCATACCTATGCAATGAAATCTGTTTTACACTTCACAAATCCCAGTTCGTTGTGTTCGGATGATTCTCTTATTTTCGTTTCTAATTTTCATTTGAGTCTGATTGAAAATTTTTCTTTCGTGTATCGATTAATGCAATACAGTGTAATCGGAGAAAGAGGAAGTTTAATTGCTTGAGAATATTAGGGTAGATTAATGGAATTATATTTTTTCCCCATTTTGGAAACCCTTTAGGCAATAGCATCAGCTAAGTAACATTTTCTTCAACTGGAGACCAAAATTTGATCCCACTGAAAGATATATCTTATCCAAAATCAACAGTTGGTTAATATTAGATACACATTTGCGTATTAGCACTCACATTAACTTTAATACAAGTAGCAAAATTAGGAGCAGATTAAATTTAGTTATCTATTTGAGTACTGGAAATAACTATAACTGTAAGAAAATTAGCAGCTGGACATCATTGTATAAATATGTGTACTTAATGTGGTTTTAAAGGTAATTGCGATTTGTTAGTACATATGTAAAAATAAAGAGCTGGTTTGCTATAATTCACTGATCCAGAATCAATGCTCACCTGGTAACTTGAAAAAGAAGCGCTTAGTTAACATCTGTGCACATGGATTAGAAAGCTGAAGGTCGCTGACCTGCAGCCAGTTAAGGAGAGAATCGAGTACTGGAATTACCATTCTAACAACGGAACTAGACTGTTCAGTGCACTCGGGCATATTAAATACAATTGAGGAGATGGAGTTATAAGTTAGCTGTCACCGGTTCTTACAGGAAGCGTCTGCACAATCAAGGCTGAAGTCTTAAAAGAATAGCAATAACACAAAAGAGAAGAACAAAAACTAAGACCATTTGATAAAGAGTGTACTATTTAGTGCACTAATAGATTATAATCTATGGCAGCTTAGCAACACGTTGCTCTGGTATAAATGTTATAGTATACTCATGTAGAGAATGCATTACAAAAATATTATATACGATTGTATTGCATAGGATTTTTTAAACCAAATCCGTGGAAAGCAGTGAAGTGCTTCATTATTTTTGCAGTAATTTCGCTGATAGGAATTCAAACATGGCGCATCACCGTTAAAGATTTCTTTAATGGTCCCAGGAAGTTGGTTCTCTTCACACACACAATAACGTCTCACATACATGCTTACATACACCATACATGCGTATACACACATTCCCTCTCTCACACACGTGTACATGCGAACACACACACACACACACACACACACACACACACACATCGCTTTGCAAGTACGTGGATCCGGGCTCAGTACAACTGTGCGGTAACATGTTGGGCCCATGACTTCTATTATAACTCCGGGCTTACCTTTAAACTATGCAATCTTCAGGTTCATACAATAGTGGTGACAGTTATGTTTTACAATTTTAAACTGTAGTTGTAAATTGTGAAAGAATAAATCGTTAAATAACCCCGTTGAGGAACGAACCCGGTATGTTCTGCTTAATAATATACGCAGACACACGAGTTTGCCTATATTCCGACCTTCATTGTGATCACAATGAACATTAAATACCGAAGTAGTGGGATATTGGAATTAATTGTCCTCTTGAGCAATAAAACTAATATTGAAAACATCAAATATATTCTATGCATTAAAACACACTAAATATACTCCAATACACTACATAATTACACTACACCGAACGATTACATCGCGACACCACAGCACGTTACATTAAGCAAAATAACGAAAAAGTTATCTTAAAGCAACCATATATCAAGACATCATTTATCTCCTTTGCTTCAAAAAAAAAAAAAAAGAAAACAAACAGTAACGAAAGCAGCTGTCTCTTTCTCGCCCTTCCTCTTTCTCTCTCTCTCTCTCTTCCTCTGTCTCTCTCACTCACTCTCTCTCTCTATGTTTCTAGCTCTCTCTTTCACACTCATAAAAAGAAAAATGGACATCACACACTATTATATGTATATGTATGCATATGTACAGATATATATGTGTATGTGTGTGTGTGTGTGTGTGTGCATCCGTTGTTTTCATTCCATATGTCTTACAAAACACGCTCACATACAAATACAATCGCGTAAACACACAAATATATTAGCTGGCATACACACAAAAATATAAAGAGAGAAAGACAGAAATACATACGTACATATATATATATACATATGTACGTACGGGTTTGTATATATATACATATATATATACAGACAAAGATGTTGATATGTCTATTTATGTGTGTACAATTACCTGATTGGTTCTGTTGCATAGTGTAGTGATTGTTCATGATTTGTTAGTAATGCATGTCTGGCTGCTATTTCTCTATCATTCTAGACAGTTTGTCCCCAAGCTATCTGTTAATTGCATTTTTATCCTATTGGTGAGGAGACTGGATGGAACTGCCTCTAAATATAGCTTTAATAATGAGATTCTTTGCTTCACTTTTATTACGGCACGTTGAAATATGCACCATAGCACACATTACTTTTAATTCCATTCATTTGTGTCTTTAGTTTAAGGACGGTTGTAATGTCCGGTAGTAGCAGCTTTGCCTCTCTGTGTATGCGACCGTATGTTTTGTACGTGTGTGTGCGCGCGTGCGCGCGTGATCTATATCAATACTGATGTTTGACTGAATGCTATGAAATGATTCATTCCGTTGCCCTCTGCTTTGAGTTCAACTCCCAATGCGACTGCTTTCGTTTTTTTACCTTTGACTTCCCTTCCATAGCGATTTATAAAAATGTATCAAACATAATTTATCACTTTCACACACACGAAAAAGGAAAAAATCAAATAAAAACCGGATGGAGTTATATGCATTTGAACATTTCCACTATAAGCACATGGCTCGAAATTTGTGGGGAGGGGACTAGTCGATTACCTCGATCCCAGTGTTTCAATGGTACTTAATTTATCGACGTCGAGCGTATGAAAGACAAAGTCGACTTCAGCGGAATTTGAAGTCAGAACGTGCTAATGATTCTGTCAGCTCGCCGCTTTGGCTATTTTCTACTCTAGGTGTAAGGCCTGAAATTTTGGGGGAGGGGGCCAGTAGATTAGATCGACCTCATTACGCAGCTGATACTTAATTTATCGATCCCGAAAGATGAAAGGCAAAGTCAACTTCGGCAGAATTTGAACTCAGGACGTAGCGGCAGACGGAATACCGCTAAGAATTTCGCACGGCGTGCTAACTTTTCTGTCATCTCGCCGCCTCATCACGATAATAAGAATTCAACTTTCTACTACAGGCACAATGCCTGTAATTTTTTGACCAGGGTCTTTTCGATTATATCGACTCTGGCTTTCAACTTTTATTTCATCAACCCCGAAAGAATGAAATAATGAAATGCAAAGTTTACCTGAGAGGAATTTGAACTCAGAACATAAGCATTCCATTCGGCGTGCTAAAACCTTCGTCTTACTTCTAATAAATCTTTCTACAATACGGACAAGGCCTGAAATCGTCCCCTCCCGGGCTCCACAAGCTCTTATTCTATCATTGCTTCTATTATTTCGCTGTTCTTCCAGTAGCCTTATTTTCTAGAAGTATGATAATTAATCTTTCGCTTCGTTCATTTTTGCTGAACTGCTAATTAATGGAGTCGTAAACAAAGCTACAATCGCCGCCTAGTAGTTTGTGGAGCACACAAAAACACATGCATATCTATATATGTATGGCAGTCTTCCACACAGTTTCCGTCTACCAGATTCACTCATAGTGTTTCATCGACTGGGGCCTACAGTAGAAGACACCTGTCCAAAGTGCCCCGCAGTGGGGCTGAATGTGAAACCAGGCGGTTGCAAAACAAGCCTTTAACCACACCCGTTTAAGGGTGTGGTTAAGAACACACAGAAAAGGATAAATTAAAAACTGAAATCGGGCCGCGGATCGAAACCACTACAAGGTTTAGCATAATGTTATGAACTGCACTACATCGTTAATAAAGCCAGATGTTTGCGCAGCGTTGTGTTTAAGTGGAGAAGAAAAACGAAAAAGCTTACGTTAGTTATTCCGAGCTATGAATAATTTAAATTTTTCCTTTATACTGAACAGGGCACGAGACAACGAAGTACGTAATTCACGGTTTAGAAGTAACTTATACGTAACCACGCTTCTATAACATTTTCAAAGAATTTCAAATAGGACTTTATACATACATATATATATATATATATATATATATATATATATATATATATA
>NC_068995.1:55406157-55407970 GCF_001194135.2 Octopus bimaculoides | reverse complement strand
ATATATATATATATATATATATATACAATGTGTGTCAGTATATATATGAATTTAAGTATGTACGTATATGTATGTATTAAAACGAGGAAGTATTTCGAAAGCAATCAAACATGACGTGTTTTTGAACTTTTATCAGAGCCATTATAAAGAATATGTAAAAAAAATAATAATCGAAAGCATTACATTTGATCTGACGAATCTGATGATTATGTCGTTCTATTTAAGCAACATATCGAACTTCAAATTATCAGATAATTGCAATTATGCAACTTAGCTACAAATCTAATCAAGACTATTCAACAACATATGCAAGCAACGGTATTGCGATGAAAGCATATACGCCAAAACCTGTTTCAAACATACAAACACATACATACATACATACACGCATTCAAATTTTTAGCATATATGAATAGATTATTTTCGTCAAAAATTTTCCGGTGGTATCAGTTCTTGATATATATATATATATTTCATTGCCAATTATTTGCATTAATCTACATATTGAATTCAATTGAATATTCTTTAGATCTACATATTACGCCCCATTGGAGATATTCGACAATAGCTTGTTAGGGTTACATATTACTATTCTATTCGGGATCATTATCGGACGGCAAACGTATACGCATATGCGCATAGCTGCCATGTGACTAGTACCGCTTGCGTCTGTTTCTAAAGGGAGATGAACGTGGGTGTGAGTGCATGTATCCCTGTAGACATGTAAGAGATACAATCACATGGTCGTAATGAATATGCGTGTGTATGGTCGCTCTCTAACCCACACCCTCCTTTCTTCTCTTTTCCTTCTCTCTCTCTTTCTCTCTTTGTACACATATACATACACATACATATGTATTCATGCATATATACATGAGTACGTATTCATACCAACCCATGAGCATATATATTCATATTTAAATTCCAGATCAAATAGGACAAAGATGAAATGTATATCATATATTTACATATAAGTAACTATAAAGGATTTTATCTTCATCTCTGTTAATGTATAAATACGAGAATATAAAAATAGACAAGAAAATGAAATTCCATCGTAATTATCTTTGAACAAAACTTTCTCTGAATGACAAATATCTTAATTATCGTGAAAACTTGTAGCAATTCCGTTATAAAATCTAATGTATATGTAAATCATTGAAACAGTAATATTAATAAAGGGGAATTTTATATATGGGATAACAATATATGTATCTGTCTATCTATCTATCTATCTATCTATCTATGTAGTTATGTGTCAATAGATTTAAAGAGCGAACGAGATAGACAGTGAGAGAAGAGCGAGATAGATTAAGGAGTGAGGTAATAGCATAAATTTAGATAATTATTATAAAGGATGAAGTATACTATATACGCTTTTTTTTTAAATAAAAAATTCCCAATGTGAGGTAGACGGAAAAAAGCCTTCTAGCGCCATTTGCTAACTAACCCCTAGAAGGAGGGAAGTTAATTTGAAATGATTGAGAAAATAGTGTAGCTAATATATATGCTATAGGTTGATATTTTCTGCAATCAAGGATTTATAATACACTTGTGTATGCAGCGGAATCTCAATCTGCTTGCAGATCAGATAATACTTTTAACATATAGAATTATCGATATTGCTAACCGGCGGTAAATTTCATGGTTAAAGATACAAAAAAAAAAAAAAGAGCTGCAGTATATAATTCTTGGGTGTTTTGATCATTCGATATAAATTACAAGAAATTCATATCGATTTATTTTAAATTACTATCTCAGCATTTTCTGATTCATTATCAATTATTGTGGCGGTTTAGTTTTGAATTTCCTC
>NC_068995.1:55404212-55405814 GCF_001194135.2 Octopus bimaculoides | reverse complement strand
TATATATATATATATATATATATATATTAAGAGAGAGAGAGAGAAAGAGGGAGAGAGATAGAGGGAGAGAAAAGAACCAAAGTTCATGAACTTATCCATGAACATTTTGGAATCCTTGGAAAATTTCTACACTGGATTAAGTATTTCCTGGCGAATAGAACACAAGAAGTTGTGGTCGATGGAGTCACCAATGGTGTCCCTCAGGGGACTGTCTTGGGCCCGCTCCTCTTTATAATTTACATAAATGACCTTTCCAGCGTCGTAAATCATTGCAAAATCCGAGCGAAACAGAATTCATTTAAAGAGATACCGCTTATTACATCACCTAACGAGAGGCCTGTCACAGTGGGATGCACTAAACTAGTTGTATACTTTCTCACCCGCGAGGGAGCGATGCAGGATGTGTCGAAACGATCGTCGTGAGCAATAAAGTTTCCCGTATAATTTGTTTTATACTCAACGTACACGTAAGAATTCCTGAGGTGGATGCAGCGATAATTGTGTAATTACTGTGGATGGCGCTAGGTAGCCATAGACAGTGAACGAGCTTTATGGACGTACGACTAGGAAAATACCAATATTATATATTTTATTGCTTTACATATTTTATACATTTTTTCTGTACAATGAAGTTTGTGGTGTATAAAGTGTCATGAAAACGATTAGAGATGAACCTTTAAAAGAGTGTCAGTATATAATCCTAATAAGCTATCGGCTTAGAAATAGACTTTTTGGTATAAGAGGAACTTTTGCAAGTACTCTATATATGTGTGTAGTTATTCTGAGAATGTTTACAATCTGCGAAGATTTTCGACCTTTAAGAGCTTTATAGGAAATGAATTCTGTAAGAGGATTTCCTTGATGTCGCGATAAAATGTGGTTCATTAATATTTAAGCAAATTCAAGACAGCGAATTACGGAAATAAAGTAAATCCTCGGAAATATATAAACACGTAATGTATGTGTCTAAACTCCAGGACAACTCAACATGGTGACCACCAGCCAACTAGTGGAGCACTAATTATATTTAGATTGTTGCTATGGATGATACCGAGAAATTGATCTTATCTGCAGTCAGTGTTTTCGAAGATAACTGTCGATGGCTTTCGCATGACTTGATAAACATTCTCCATACTGGTTGTTTTCCCGCTTGAATTTGCCATTTATTATGATCAATTCCATTCCACTTCATATTCATTTTTGAAGTATCTTTGAATCTCAGTTCATATCTTCCCTGGTTTCTTTTCCCCTTACACAAGTGGGAGTAAAGGAGTCTCTGTTCATCCTTCAGTCTACGTAAAAGGACATATTTTTTTACTTATTCCTGTATTTCAAACTAAGTTTATATATTAAAGACTCACGTAGCGTTTATTAAACAAACATATGAAAATTAGGATCTTTTACTTGTAAATAGACATTAGATCTTTACTAGTCATTAGACGGCGGTCATGCTGGGACACCATCTTGAAGAATTGTAGTCGAATGATTCAACACCAGTGCTTATTAATTTTTTAAAACCTAGTATTTGTTCTATCGGTCTTTTTTGACGAACTGCTAGGATAAAGGGACGTAATCACACCAACACCGATTTGGACACAAACA
>NC_068995.1:55403008-55404202 GCF_001194135.2 Octopus bimaculoides | reverse complement strand
ACACACACACACACACACACACTCTGTCACACACACATACATTCTTCTTTCTATTTTCCTCTACCACATTACCACATTCACAAAGTTTTGGTCGGCCCGAGGATATAGAAGACGACACTTGTCCATAAGTAATGCAGTGGGATTGAACTAGGAATTTTGTAGTTGGGAAACAAACATCTTAACACACAGCCACGCCTGCGCCATTTTTAATAATTTTAATAAAAATATGTTATTTTCTTTTGCATTTATTATTTTCTATCATTATGTAATAAGGAGTGTCTCAAAGATATAGGCGAATATATGCCACACTGTAGTTTGCCTATTATTGATTTCATCGATTTTACAAGAAAAGTGCAATATGTCCCTTTAAAAATCGATCTCGACATAAAGGGACTTTACCAGAACGTAAATGGAAGCTATATCTGTTCTTGGAACAGCAACATTATGAACATAGACATCCATGTTTTTGCAGAGTGTGTATACGTGCATGTGTATACATACATACATAATACATACATATATATATATATATATATATATATATGTGTGTGTGTGTGTGTATATATATATATATATATATATACATAGAGAGAGAGAGAGATTTGTGCGTAAGAATCAATATATATATACGTATATGCGTGTGCGTGTATGTGTGTGTGTGTATTTGCGTGTGGGTCTATGCCTTTATAGATGTATGTACCTAATTAAATTCTGCTTGAAAACAAGAGAAGTTATTTTTCTCCTTTATCCCGGCAAAGATAGATGTGTAATTAAATTTTTCTTTGAGGATATTTATGTAAGGCATTATGAAATTTAATTTGAAAAATGAGGAAGCCGTTAGAATGCTTTTCTTTTTTCCTTATAACAAAATAAACATTTAATCTATTTTGCATTAGCACTTCAAGTAGAAAACCCCATTTTAAACTAGATGGAAAACTGAAATGAGTCATAAGAGTAATATAAAAATGAGTCGTCGAATTCATACCATACAATTTACTGGGATGGCTCAATGTACTGCAGAAAGAAATAAGAGTCATAGCTGGATACCAGTATCTGATTGAGTTGTTTCTATTGAGACTGTGATACGTTTTGGCACAACCGTTTAGAATCTCTGATCCGATTCTGACGCGTTTCACAACAGATGTTTTGATGTTTCACTTGTTTTAATGTTTCTCTCCTACTACCTCTCTCCCC
>NC_068995.1:55401809-55402803 GCF_001194135.2 Octopus bimaculoides | reverse complement strand
TGTCTCTGTCTGTCTGTCTGTCTGTCTGTCTGTCTCTGTCTCTCTCTCTCTCTCTGTCTCTCTCTCTCTCTCTCTCTCTCTCTCTGTCTCTCTCTCTATCTCTCTATCTATCTCTATCTCCTTCTGTCTCTCTCGCTGTTTATGCGTGTCAGCTTCTAGTTATATTTGTATGTATGTTTAATGTTTCTTTCTCTCTTCTCTCTCACACATTGTATATATTAATTTATCACTGCGTGAGCGTGCACGTGTGTTTGCCTCCAGCGTCAAAGCAGGTTGAATGTCCGATAAGCCGTGCCAAATCACAAAGCATTCAAACAGCCGCACCCAATCTTAACGAGTTGCTTCTATTGGCGAAACTATAATATGAAAGCTTGTGACCAGAATCCGAAAATCTTTCTATCCTTTATATCATGAAGACTATGGCTGTAGGATACGTTTCAAGACACCGCGTCCTCTCAGAAGCAATCATACAAACAACAGACATTTTGTTTCTACGCTGCGGCTTTTAATCTATTTTCTTCTCTTCTCTGAAAGTGTAAAATAGATGAAATATTTGTTTAAATTATTTATTAGACTTTATTAGACACAGGCAACTACAACATTCAGGAGAGCTTGTTTGTTTAATATCTATATAAAATATAAATTTTGTCCATCTCCTTAACTTTGTCTATCTCCTTAACTTTGTATATCCCCTTAACTTTGTCTATCTCCTTAACTTGGAGATTTTATGCAAAAATATACTAATGCGTCCATCTATTTTAATTTAATTAAATTCTATGTCTTTGTGTAGCTGAGGATTGCTCTGCATTTAAATTGATTTAATGTCTGCATTGTTCAATTAAATGGAGTTGCGTGAAACGATCGTACTGCATTACCTCTGGATATCCTTGTTGCTTATTTTGATTCCAATCACCTTATTTTGAAATTGTGTGGATAATACCTTAGTAAATTCTGGTGCCTCAACTTAAGTACCATATTCATCTGAATATATATA
>NC_068995.1:55398420-55401455 GCF_001194135.2 Octopus bimaculoides | reverse complement strand
CATATATATATGTATATATATATATGTGTGTATATATATATGCATATACATTTACATGTATACAGAAATACACACATATGCGTACATAAGCATATGATCTATATACCTATATGAGTTTGCAGAATTTTACTTGCGAATTATGCAAATCTCAGTAATTGTATAATTATGTATGAGTAATCTACATTTCTGTATACAGTTATTCGTCTATTCTAGTAAATTACAGCGAAAACTCCAGGGTCATTATGCCTATCTATTTACCTACCTACGTACCTACCTACATTCATACGTACGTACATTCATACATACGTACATTCATACATACATACATACATGCATACATACATACAAACATACATATATACATACATATGCGTACATATGTATGTATATATATAATTACGTATGAATTTATATACATGTATACATATTACAATATATATATACATATATATATACGCATTTATATATACATATATATTTATCTCTCTTTCTCTCTCTCTCTCTTTCTCTCTCTCTCTCTCTCTCTCTATATATATATATATATATATATATATATATATATATCAAATACATCAATAGAAATACGGTAAGTATGCGTGTAGATATGTGATTTACTAATATATCTACATTTTAACGTAAGTTTTCCCTGATAACGCCATCTTTAAGAATCTATTGATTATAATTTTTAAAATGTAAATATATATTGAAATTAATGCAAATATATTTAAATAGATTTTTTAAGTTTAAATGCAGGGGCTTCTCTCTTTCTTTCCTGTATTTCACTCTTGTCGATAAAAATGTCATCGACATCACTAATTTACCATCAGCGTTCCTTCTATGTTTGTATATTCATCATTCTTAATACTTCCTAGATTTTCGAATTTATGTGGCAGACGCTGTCTAATAAGATCGAAATAGGTCTCTTCCTTTCATGATACCCGGTTACTATGACGATATTTTTTAAACGCTTTGTTATTTGATCTCATTAGAGCGATCTTCTTTGCATGTCATTTGTATAGTTTGGACAAATCTACAGGAATTTTGGTTTAAGTATTTCTAGGTTCTCTTCATTTGTGCGAAGGTTTTCAACTCTGACGATCGTTGCGTTTACCACTGGCATCAATAGACGACATTTATAAAGTAGGGAAGGTACTGGTGGTGATGGTGATGGCAGACTCGAAAGACAAAACTCTGGTGTAATCCACCAGATGTAAGCGCAGCGAAGAGGTGGAAAGCAGAAGGAGACACTAATGACACCCTGTCTTCACTTCCCTACCGAGATATGGTGGGAGCCACGTGAATTCACCGGAAGGGATTTTGATTTGGCGCAGATCGACTTGGACCGTTTTCAAGTATGTTGTGGAGCGAATGCAGATTCTCGTTTGCAGTAGCATCAAAGTAATAACGAACTAAATGAATGTAAGTGTCCGTTCTATATTCACAGTTCATATTCCACCTATCTCAATCCTTCATATGACATTCGTTTTGTGAATATATCTGAAATTAGCCAGTGTTTTGTGCTCCAGCCATTCAGCTTGTTTAGGGCTAGTTTTCGTCTAGTATGTGTACAAATATATTGTGATATTTTGATTTTAGGTGTAGACGATCGGTGTAAAATACGCCTGTACAACAGACACATATTTCCCTAGTGGACATTTGTGTTTTTAAATGTGTCACTTGATATGTTATAGCCATTATGTATTAATACCAAGACATGAATATTTCGGTCATTTGTTTAGATAAGCATTTTTATCATAGAATAGTGATATACTTGTTTCACTGGATGTTGAAGTATATTCCCATGTGTTGTTATTGATTGCCTGCTTTGTGCAGCAAGTTCAAAGGACCTACCCCCCACCAAACCTGTTATGAATATTCGGCCCCATGATACGCTTTACGCATGAATTGCTTGTTATTTCTGTGTGCGATGGTGGAGAACGATTGGGTTGGTGTTGATGTAGACAGTCGTCTGTGTTTACAAGTCGTATGACAATGTAGGTTATGCAAATATCTGTCTCACATCACTTAAATGCAAATTAGGAAAGTGACACAAGAAAATAGTACCCTCTTAACAAACGAGGAAATATAGTACCATCTAAACAAACACATCTATCTGTCTATCTATCTATCTATCTATCTATCTATCTATCTATCTATCTATCTATCTATCTATCTATCGATCAATCGATCAATTTATACACATATCTTGATACCTTTTAACTTTTACTTGATTCATTCATTAGACCATGACTACGCTGTCGCACCGCACGCCTTATATATATATATATATATATACTTATTAAGGTGGTTTATTCGCACGCAATTTACAACCAAATGGTCCAAGTATAGAGGTCATTAAGGTGAGTAAGGGTGCTGGTCAACACCAGCATTGCTAGAATTAAGAGTCAGAACAACTCTTAGCCACGGAGAAGCACTTATCTAATGACTGACAAGGGAGACAACTACCCTACAGCATACGAGACACGGCCAGATCATTGACAATTTCGGATTTGATTAATCCTCACCAGTGGCTCTCCCCCTGTTGCCAAAGCTTAAAGCTAACTCGCCATGTCTATTTATAGAGAATACTGTAGGAATCGGAGGTTGATTCCATAAATGGTAAAAGTGAAAATAATAAATAATAAAGATGGCTTATTCGCAGTTTACAACCAAAAGGCACACGACACACTATAAAGGTCATTAACGTGACCAAGGCTGCTAGCTAGCACCAGCATTCTCTATAAACTTACATGGCGAGTAAGCTTTAAGACTCGGCAACCGGCTGAGAGTCATTCATGAGGATTAATTAAATCGGAAATCATCAATGATCTGGGTCTGTAATTTTAGCTGTGGGGACCTTGTCTCCTTTCTCAATCATGCGAGAAGTGCTTCTCCGTGGCTAAGAGTTGTTCTGACTCTTATTTATAGCAATTCTAGAACTGAATAGCACTCTTAATCACCCTAGTGACTATATATACACACACACACACACATATATATATATATATATATATATATATATATATATATATATA
>NC_068995.1:55393666-55398120 GCF_001194135.2 Octopus bimaculoides | reverse complement strand
TATACACACATATATATATATATGTATGTATGTGTGTGTGTGTGTGTGTGCGTGTGTGTGTGTTAAGTTCTTCTGTTAACATCAGTTACTCTTTAACTGAAGATATTTTCTTAGGTGCAACGCAGTGACATTGAACCCGAGTTCTCTTAGTACTATAACACTACTGAACTTCACACTCGTACAGGTTTCAATATTTTCTTCATTTTAATTAAATGCTAATTGCGTGTTCACGAAAGAAAATTTTAAGGTGAAAATGAAATCAAACAAGTTTTGAAACATATATTTCGCAGGACAACGCTTGAAATATTTCAATTATCCTATTAAATATAAGGAAATATTCCATTAAGATGGAAATGGACTTTGAAATACGTTAAATGCATCATTCAAGGTGCATGCATTCACATGACTTGGAAAATATGTGGAAACATTCATCTACACTTTATAATTCTAGAGATTATGTTGGCATAGATTTAGTATATGTGTACATTAATGCATTATCGATAACGCGAGGGCGAAATAGATAAGCAGCATTATTGATCTCTCTTAAGGATAGGCTACATACTTTATACGAATGGATTAAGACTAAATCATGGGTAGTTTCGTTCTCTTTCAAGTATTTATATTTAAGTGAATCTTGAAAGGCCTTCGTCCTGAATTTTAACCGTTTCGTGATGGGCAGAGAATTTGGCACAATAGCCATCAATGCTGGCTTGTTCCGATGTCATATGCCCAGATCAAATGGCGTTGTCCATTAGGAATAACATTAACCATTGGAGCCCTTTTCTAGATACTCTCGGTACATTAAAGTGTTCACACTCTGCTTCCAGATCTGCAATTATGATTAGTGTTAAAATATTAAGTTCAATGATTTGCTTTCCAAAACTGTCCTGTAGAACCGATGTGACATAAACCATGAACAACTTGTTTTCGAGGCTCTCATTGTATCGATATTTTTTGTCTAAAGAACATACAAACTTACATATTTGCAATATCAGGCACTGGAGTTTTCTGAAAACGTAGATTAACCCCTCGGCGTTTTCTTTTTTTCTTATTTAGTAAAGTAGATTGCGCCCGACAATTTATAAACACATTACATTTGTTAAATTTTCTTATTTTCCAATTTCCTAGAAAAGATTGATTTCAAAGCACAAAACAGACAGATTCAGCCTATTTCTTTTCAGGGAGTCTACTGTGCGAGAAATCGTATTTATTTCATCTGTTTTAGGGAAATGACTAACACTTGACATAGAATATAACACTTGTGGTGTCTCAAGTACAACTGTGGCTTTATTCCCAAATCCAACTATTAAACTAAAATTCAATAGAATTTCATTTAACACAAAAGTTTGATTTGAAATGTGTAACTGAATTTCCTTTAATTCATGGCGCTGTTTAATGAATTAGAACTTTTCAGCTAAACTATGTGGTATATATTTATCATTCACAAAATAGAAAGGTTAAATTCATGCAGCTTTTACCCATTTTATATAATCAATTGTACTATAAGGACACTGATTTGTTGGCATGATGCCACTTTCACTGCAATGTTACAAATATATTTCTATAAATGTGGGTTTGACGTTGCTTTTAAAGAAAGCTAATGTATGCTGTGCAGCATCTAAAAATTCCCAAGCTGAACGTTTTATTATTATTTTATCTTTACAAAACAATGTATCTGTCGAAATGTTTTTAGTAAGCAAACAAAACGATCTACCGTTGTTAACACGACATACCACTGTCAAATTTTTTAAATCACTTGAAAATATAGAACAATTATCTCTCGTAAATTAAAAGTATTAAAGATTCTGTGATAAGGAATAATAAAAGAGGCAACATGGATAGAGCAATATAAGAGTGATGTTTCATCGTCTGAAGTAAGAAAGGACATTTGTCTTGATTAACTTTGTCATTTCATATGAAATATTGGGTTTGAAACATCTCAGTCAACTTTTTATACACTCATCCAACGCATTCGTTGGACATTATTCCACACATATCGCATAAACGTCCTCTGACTTTGTTGGGAACGCATTTTACTGGGAAATGCATCACGTTTCAGTTTGGCCTTTTAATAAGAAGATTAAATAAATAGATACTGGTATCCTTTTAATTAAGTAAGGATTATATATTATAAGATAGGAAACAAACTGATATTTTAGGGAACGTGATTCCATTCTAATTATTTCTAATCTGTCTTTAACGTAGATAGAAAGCGTTTAATTAAAATTTGAGGGAGAAATTTTAGAGATGATCACCCACTGTAATAAAAGTAAAATCAATAATCAGATGTAACTTACGATTTGCACACTGCTCCCTGTATTTATATTAGTAAATGAGAGGAGCAAATCGGAAGCTACGTTTTGTTTTACAGGGTGCCAAAATAAGAAACAACCACTCATGTATTCCTGAAGTAGGAAATATCGATCAAGATATACTCCCATTGTGTCCTGATCGCAATGCATGTAAGTTGAATCCACTAAATGCAATCAACTGTCAAATGCTCAATATGTATCGATTGATTTCGTTGTCTACAAAAGAAAGAAAAATAGAGCAAATCTCTTGGCGTTCTTTTCTTTCATAGCTATATAACTGAACATAAAAAGCTCAGTCCGATTTATGGATATGGTAAAACGTTTTCCCAAAATGCTTCGCAAAGAATTTGAACTCACGGTGTTGTGTAGTGTATTTTTGTAGTGTAGTTATGCCATGTTGCTATCGAATTCCATATATTTCTGGGCGATTGAATATCGATTTAGGAGCTGTGGCTAATTGGCGGTGGAGCATAATTTCAGTGTAACGTAGATGGAAGTTTGAGCATGACTAGATATAACATTTTTGAGGCGATGTCCATCGCTGTTCAAGCAGAATTCTGGTGCATTGCAAATCTAATGGTGTCCGGATAAATTGTATTTGTGACAAAAATATACCACTTCGTCAAAGGAGGAAAGACAATGCCCAGAATTATTCTCAATGCCTTCAAGATTGTTGGGAGGAAGTATTATCGTCTGACTGGTGTCTTCACACGAATACTTGCAATACTGGCAAAACACCGACTATTGTGAAGCATTCAAAATACGCCCACCACCCAAGAACAAGAACAGTTCTTCTGATACGTAACCGACACGGTTTCCGTCTGCTAAATTTTCCTCGTAACCAATTATTCGACCCGCGGCAGTAGCAGAAAATAAATTTCGATGGTGATAAACAGTGGGATCGAACCCCAAACCTCCAAATTTCTCTGCGACAATTTTGTATGATTGAGCTTCATGTTACTGGGAAAGTTTTGCTAGTGTTGTAGCAAACTTTGGTGTGTTTGAAAAGTGTATTAAGGGTAGATATTTTGATTGGCTTAATATGTAGTTGTTAGAGTAGTGGAGCATGGGGACGGCATGCATTTTCAGGTGCACTTTCATCGGAATAACATACAGAAGCAACATCTGTGAGTATGAAGTTTCTGGTGTGTTTTTGAGACTAAGATTCTTGCAAGTTACTTCTCTTTGTAGTTTCTAGATTTAGTGGACCTTCATATTCTACCCCGCAACACCCTCATAATAAAATGAAATTATCTTACCCTTATTAGTATATGAAACTCTTTTTAATCAAATATTTCAGTAAAGCGTGTAACTTATAATTTTTAATAATTTCATAGCAATGCAGCTATGGAAATGTAAAAAAAAGGTATTATTGCCAAGATATTTTCGATAACATATATCGAAGTCTCATCAATTAATTTAAAACATAAATTGTAATATTACTTTAACTCAATACCCAAAAGTAAATACTTGAGAATTTCAAACGAAATTTCCCTCTTGCTTGTAATCATTATACGCAGTAATATTAGTGGTAGCGATATCAGAGGCAGCTATAATCACACTTCCAATCAAATGCTCTCCTAGCTCAGTCACAATAGCTTTTGGTTTGATTCGAGTTAGATGTCTGCAAAGTAAATTGTATTGATTTTTAACATTGGCACAATTCCATAAATTATGGAGAGCTTATTATCCATTAAATCGATGAGGGTTTGATGGGTAAATATTTTATCGATCCTTAAAATATGAATGTCGAAGTTGACCTCAATGGAATGTGAACCCTTAATGTACAGAAAGTAACTAAATACCATAGGATATTTTATTCGGCGCTCCATCAATTCTTTCAAACCATTGACCGTAACAGACACCTTAAGCGTTTGATTTCAAAAACAAAATGTACCAAAACGAATATAATCTTTGAACAAATAAATGGCAGATATTTACATCACGTTCTCATGTGCTCCGTTTTACAGAGAGAAAACACATCTACGAAATATGACAATGTTTTGCCTTCTTCTGAATGTTTTACATTTTGATTCTTCGTTATTTATTAACGTCTGTCGTATGCACAGTTGTAAGTTAATTACCACGCTTACCTACGTGCTTATCTTACACACACACACATACGCGCACACACACACACAC
>NC_068995.1:55387555-55393656 GCF_001194135.2 Octopus bimaculoides | reverse complement strand
TACACACACACACATACGCGCACACACACACACACACACACACACACACACACACACACACACGTATTTACATATATATATATGTGAGTGTGTGTGAGAGAGTGTGTGTGTATGTATGTATGTATGTGTGTGTATGATTGTGTACGTGCTTTTCATTCTCGGCTACAAGGCGACTGCACTTAAAGAAGCTCTCTGGAGAACCGAATAAAGATCGAAACTAGTAATGACGAAGCCAGCGTCGTGCTGACGCTGATTTCGGAAATGATTCACAAGAAGACTAAAGTTCTTTTTTAAACTTATAAAATACTTCGTTATGTTATACTTATAATAATTTCCATGCTGTGTTGACGTATTAGTAACATCAGGAAATGTAGAAATGTATTTTGCGAGGCAATACATGCTGAGATACATTTGTGATCAGCTTTTACAATCTATTGCAAACAGTTTCACACTCTTTACATGAGTGGGGGTCAGTGCGCACTCATTCTACTTGCTAGAAATAGGAGCCAAGTTTATGTAAATCAGGATCTAGAGTCTCTGAAACGTAGGAAACATTAGATATACTAAGATACACTGCTGTGAATAAAATACCAGGTGATCAAGGCTGACATACATTTTCTTAAAGTACTTTTCCATCGTTGCTGATTTGGTACTCAATAATAACATAACAGATGCTAATGAGAGGACAGAGAGAGCACTTCTCCACGGTCATTGAAACTGCTTAAAGTTGAAGCTAAAGGACCCTCAGATCAAAGTCAATTGCTTTATAGCAGAGAAAATATTGAATAAAGAGATCTTAAGTAAAACAGATACCAAACAGAAGAAAGACAATTTTCTGTTTATTGTTTTGCTTCCGGTTCCTCTGCTCTGAAGCCGGAGTTTCTCACTGACAGCTTTTAGTTCCTGTTCGTGGGAGATAAGTTTGCGATTTAGTGTTCTCTTTTTGCAATCTCCAGGCATCAATTGCATCTGTTTCACGTTTTGTCGGTGAGATGTATAGTAATTTGCTTGTTTGCAGGCAATAACAACATGTCCAAAAACAGGGGATTATAAAAAGCAACAATAACAAGAACAACACCAGAGACAGTAGCAATGATATTCGGAATTGTTATTTGTTAATTAATAAGAGACAGTTCGATTGAGCTCTGTTACATAGATACAAGGTGTTATTGAATACTGTTTGGATGCAATTACGGTACCACTTGATGAAAGTCAGTTACATATATACTGAATCAATGTTTTATACTGTTATATAGAAAACCTGTTCGTTAGTAAGCTATTCATCAATCTCAACGTCCATTATTTGGATTATAGTCGAGTCACAAGTTCCAAAACTATATTGCATAATTAGATCTGGCGAAAATACCCAGAGACACTTTACGCATGGCAAGCGCATGGTAATATGGTTAATGTAGAGGGCAAAAAAGTTTAATTAACAACTGAGCGTCTGTTGAAGAAAAGGGTTCATCAACGTAATGATAAAATTGTGATTAAGACGAAAAAACTCAACATTTCAAGGTAAATTAAAAATAGAATGTACCAAATGGGGTAGGGGTGGGGGCTATGAATTTGCTGTTTGTAATATAAGCGATAATTCAAGTTATGTTTTATTCTTTAGTGATTTTGTATGATTCAATTACAGTAAATTTCTGTATCCATTAGCTCCAATTAGTTTTCAGGAAGTAAATCCGTGTACGTCTCAGCTATAGCAGACTTGGTTATTTTGAGTTTGTAAATGTGGCTCGTTTCTTATAATATTTAGTGCAAATAAATAATTATTTGAAGGAAGTAAAATCTGTTGTAAACAACGCCTCCAAATACACAAAGAAAAGAAAATAACGAATCAATAATGTTAAAAGCTGGCAAAAGAATTCTGTTGAAATTTTATGTGGTGTCACTCAGTGTAATATGTTAGAATGGAAGAAACGAAACAATAAACTGTATTCAGTTATAAACACAGGAAAATTCATACAAAATATTTTGAGTTGTATTTAACACAGCAAACTAAATGAAAAATAATAGTATGCGCCTAGCATAATGATAATAACGTTCAGCATCGCACCACCACAATGATAACTAAACCCACAACAAAGGAATAATCGCAAAGATAAGAACAAGAAAAGAAACGCACGGTAATAAAATTGTCTTTATCGGAATTGGTTAGGAATAATAAAGATCTAAGGGAAAGAGAATTATGTGTACGAAAATCAAATCACGCCCAAAACATTATTATGATAATAGTGAAGGTGGACATTAGATTTAGAGGCAAGAGAAACAAGAGCAAGAAGAATCCGAGACGCTCTCCGGTACGTACAAACAGAATGGCGAATGAATCGGCTTAGGACTGCAAACAATGTGCGCTTTCTTTCAAACCGATTGACTCGAATAAAGACACTATTATTCAATCAATCAATTTCCACGGTGCATATTCTCATTGGTTTCGAGTAATTTGTACCAAGTTTGATAATGATTGCTTCCAAACTCTGCAACTCAGGGGAGGGGGTCGTGTATATGTGTGTTTGTATGTAAATTGAGAGAAAGTGTGGGGAGGGAGAACGAGAATGGGGTATAGAAGTGGAGTCGTTGCGAAGGCAAAGGATTAGGTTAGTTAAATTAGTTATAACTGCAGAACTGGAGACTTCTAACTCAGTTATATAGTGCTACTATCTCAACAAGAAGTGTCAAAAGCAAATTAAAGTGCATTTAGTGGAGCTGGGTAGTGACGGCTAAGGAGACGGAAAACGTCATAACTGAATTATCTTAGAAATATGGAATGGCGGAAACCCAGTCCCAATATTTCCAGATTTAGCAATATTTCATTAAACATTTTGCTTTCGACATAACATTCTGAAAATCAAATTACATTCAGGGTAACGTAACATAGTGCTGGAAAATTCCTAATTAATTTGTTAATCAGAAAAATTCTAGTCCCCTTATATATATAATTATATTGCTCGAATTAAATAGTCAGATAGTATTTCTGTTAAACTGAAAACATTTCATTACGAGGCAAACTAGCAAGCAATTGTGAAATGCGCCATGTTGAACTACGGCAATCTATTGCTGTAAGAACTGTATAATTATCGGAAAATATCGAAACGTTACATTGCTGTTAACTGTTCGCCTATTGGTCTCTCTTTCTCACTACACATATTTACACCCACACACCCACATACATACAGATGCTTATATATGCATATATATATATATATATATTATATATCGTCACATGGTATATTATAGATATAAGTATATGTGTATATATATGTGTGTGTGTGAGTCTGTGTATATATGTATATATATATATGTATGTATGTATGTATAGTCAAAATATATACATGTATACACACACACATAAGCACCGCCGTTTGCGTCGGTATTTGTGAGAGTGTGTGTGTTTAAGCAATCGAAGTTTTGAAATTACTTCCCTAAATTCATCATATATTCCCATTAGCCGTCTTGCTAATATACTGCACGACCCACTTCAGTGGAACACTGAAAACTTAATTTGTTTTCAACTGTTGAAAGAATCCATGTGTGGTCACCAGATTCATCTTGTTGCGCCTAGCATAGGCAGCTCTTTGGTGGCTGTCTTCGGTTGATAACAAACGTATAGAAATGGTGGTGAAATAGAGATTGACGAAAGGGTAAAATATGCAACGGGAAAACGGAATAGAAAAATAAATTAAAATAGAATGAATTATATTTTAAATATTTTTCAAATTTACAAAATAATTACTCTGGTTTAAAAAACCAAAAAAACCACCTCCCTCTTCCACTCATTCTACTTAAACTCTTCCATCTCGATTTCCCCTTCCTCATTTTTACCTTTAATTTATCTCTAACTATCACCACTGAGCTAGAGTCATCAAATTCATTTAATTACCCCTTATATTTATTTTCCCCAGTAATTAAATTTTCCAAATTGTACAAATAATAATATTTTCAAACTTTCTTATACCAGTTCAGGTCTTGTATTCGAATGTTCAAAGTTGTTCATGAAACTGCAACGACACAATTCCTATTGTAAACTACAAAATCAAAATGAAAGCGTGAGACAAAGAGGGGGAGAAGAGAGAGAGAGAGAGAGAGAGAGAGAGAGAGAGAGAGAGAGAGAGAGAGAGAGAGAGAGAGAGAGAGAGAGAGAGAGAGAGAGAGAGAGAAAGATAAGATGAGATGAGATTACTGTGTATTCGATGTTGAACTGTCTCAGTCTTACTTCTAGCCACTATAATAGATTTGATCTAAAGCTTCGTAAAGTAGCAATCTCAGATTTCTTGGATAGATTACTAATGTTAATCATCTACTCATTATTTTCTCACCTCAGATTGAAATCTGTTTTGGTCTCCGAGAATATTTATTTTGTATTTCCTGGTGAAACTCTGCATTACTTTGAGTGAGGAATTTGTTTGATACTTCACTTGTTGCTAATTAACCCGGGGAATTTATCAGTTGTTCCCCTTTAACATGTAAGAACTGCATTGTTACCTTTAATTAATCTGAAGCTAAGGCATGTTTTTTTTTTAGGGTTGAGCAACGTAATCCTGCAGATGTTTTGAATATTGCTGCGACATATTTAATTTTTAGCTTAACTTGAATCACACAAGCTGGATTATCTTCCATAATCCACATCGCATCTCATCATCTTGCAAGCGTTTGGAACGGAAGTGAGATCATTCTTGAAATACACTCCTCAATCGCAGACAATGGTTTTACATTATGAAGGTTTGCACTCAAGACCCTCATGCTTTTCGAATAGAGAGGCCATAGCTATGGTGGTAAGAGCGAATTTAGTTTTTTGTTACCATAAACTGTGGGTGACATGTGTACCCAATTTGAACGTTTCAAGTAAATGCGATGATCAGGTATCGAACACTAATAGAAACAAATGCAGATCATCTCTGTGACTAATGTCACATACAGTAATATATATATATATATATTTAAAGGCCTAAGTAGCAAAAGAACCATTAAATTAATGTACATCTGCGCATTGTAAATTGCTTGAATTACTGCCAATTTTCGGTAGGTTCAATGTAAGCGAAATATTCACTGAAATAATCTCTCACTTATCTGACATGTATAAAGACAAACATAAAGGTGGCGATTCATGAGATTGTTTTGCCTCGTGAGAATTCTCTGCGTGTTATGTGATGCCAAATCTGCTATTAGGTCTACATAAGTGTAGTGCGTTTTTTCCCCTTTGTATGATAATACACCAACTATATGCTCTTTAAACAATTCTACTTCAGCCAATTAGTGGCCGAGACAATAAAAAATGAACGAAATGAGAAGAAAAACAAGAAAGGTCATAAGTTTCTCTCCCGACAAAAGTGTGTTTATGTAGATCTGAGGAGATGACATGTAGTTTAATACTCGTGCAAGGAAAAATTAAATTCTCTTTAATGCACAGGAGGATGTAATTACCTATTCAAATTAACATCAGTGTGACAAGAGATTAGCCTGTATCTGTAGCTAGTCGAACTTGTGTATTTTAGAAGGCATAGGTAATCATTTTATAATCATTCACTTTACCAATATGCAATTATCTCGCCATATAAACGAGTTATTTTCATCTATATGAATAATAGTTGATGGTTTAAGCAGAGTAAGAAGTAAGGCGCTCAAGAACATTTGTTGTGATTCCGGGACCTTTCGTGTTTCCTGCTGTGGCTGGAATCAGATACGGCTAACAGTTTTAGAACTTTAAACGACATAGCGACAAGAAAGAATTTGGACTCATGAACAGCCAACCTGTCGACAAACGCTTTTGTCGACACGCTAGAATATAGCAGCGTAAGAACAAGTGGATATTTTGTAAACAAAAATGTACTTAAGCAGATTTTTTTTTCTACTTGATCAGTTAAAGAAGTATATCTTCAGAATTTGAATTAAAAAACTACTATAGAGGCGTTCAATAAATTATTCAGGTTTTATTTATTTTTTATCGATCACCTTTCATTGCCGGCAGTAGCGGGATATGATTTATAACGGCTTGTCTAAATCAATATTGTATGAACACACACAAAAGCACACACATCAAACATGTACAAGCACACACACACACACACATACACACATACACACACACAGAGACACAC
>NC_068995.1:55386370-55387545 GCF_001194135.2 Octopus bimaculoides | reverse complement strand
ATACACACATACACACACACACAGACAGACACACACACACACACACACACGCACACACATAAACACTACAAACGTATATCTGTTATACATGTATGTGTGTATTCTTTTGTACATGTGATGAGCACTTGTGTATGTAGATAGTGGAATACATACAAAAGATTTCGAACTCATAAAGGAAACACATTCCATAGAAGTACAAATTCTCGTATACGTACATAAACGTAAGCACGCATACGCACACACATATAAAAGTATTTGTGTGTGTAAGACTAAAGATGTTTATTTCTATAAGCGCATGATTATACATAGATACATACATAAATACATACATACATACATACATACATACATACATACATACATACATACATAGATACATACATACATACATATATACGTAAATTCATACAAATATATGTCTGTGTATGTGTGTGTGTATGTATATAGCTATGGGTATATGAATATACGAATATGTGTACTATGTAACGAACGATACGTGCATACATCAATCTGTGTATCAGAAGGAAAGCAGAAAATACGTTTCTTTGTATAATATATGACTTGATCAATTTACGCAATATCATTGAATGGGAAACGTCTTTTTTTCTCGTATCAGGTTAAAAATATGCTAAAATGGATTTATATTGTATTACATATACGAAACATGAAAAACAAAAATTATGATATACAGTAAAACATCAGCAAATATATTTATTTGAAGATAAAATAACAGGAGACAGTAGAGGAAGAGGTGCAGGTGTATTGGTCTTTGACAACAAGGATATATGTGATACACACACACATACATACATGCCTACATACAAGTATACGAACATCCATGCGTACATCCATGCATACATATATACATGCATGAATAGATACATACATATATATATATATGTGTGTGTGTGTGTGCGTGTGTGCGCGTGTGCGTGTGAATATGTTAAGTGTAGAGAAATTCCTCTGTGAAATATGTATGTGTGTGCGTGTGTGTGTGTGCGTGCGTGCAATACTATATATGGTCTATATGTTTATGTACATATACACAGACACTAAATACATACATACTTACATACATATGTATATATATTGATATATATGTTTGCATACATATATATATATATATATATATATGCGTGTGTGTGTTTATATATATATATATATATATATATATA
>NC_068995.1:55383969-55385733 GCF_001194135.2 Octopus bimaculoides | reverse complement strand
ATATATATATATACATATCATCTACATAAACGACCTTTCGAGCGTTGTAAAACATTACAAAGTGAAAATAGTGGCTGATGATACTAATTTTGTCAAAAATGTTGAAAGTAAACCGTGTTCAGCGTGAGAAATTACACTAGTATACAAAGTTTCTAACTGTTTAATTAAATAAAAGAATAATTAAAAAATCGGTGAATGAAACTGAAGAGATCCTTAATGACTACATTGCCAATGTGTCCTTCCTTCTTGGGGCCGGAATTTGAAGGAAATTTGGTTGCTATGTCCAGCGCCAACGGTATCGACCCCTCATAGGGCTGGGAAATGGGTGTCTTAGTTAACATGTCACAGTTGTTCTTTATGTATGTTTAATTGTTTAATCCTTCAGAGAAAAAAATTGCTTTTATTTCACAGAAATTCCAATTTGTAATAAGAGCTAAGTAACCACCTTGATGTATTATTAGACTAACTACTCACATTTCTTAATTTGTGACGTATTGTATTTGTTTCGTTTTGTCTCTAAGCAACCCATATTTTACACGCCGAATTTAACGTGGCTGACGGGCTTGGCTTTAGATCACTTTTCAAAGTTTATCTGCGATAAACTAGAAATTATTGGAAGGAGAATTTGTCTCTAGCACACTCAACACGAAGGTTACTAAAATTAAGAATCATCTGTGTGCAGCCTGGAGACGTGTGATGTAAATCTATTAATTCTTGTTGATTTAAACGACTATCAACTGTCAAATATCTATTGTTCTGAATATCATATAATCGTGTTCTCACAGCAACATACCTTCATAGATATACTAAGAACACAATTGTTTTGATGTACCTCACAGAGAAACGCTGTACCAGATTGACAAGTTGTCTCGTTACTCCAATGACACATGTCAGAAATATTTAATGCTAATATTATGTCTAAGACCCAAGGCTGATATAAATAAACTATTGTTATATCAGGCATAAAATTGTATATCATATTGATTGTTCTACACTACTTCCATAACAATTAAATACAATAATATTGTAATAAATATTTGGCATATTAACCGGACTGCCCTTTTAATATTAAGGCTGATAAAAGTCTCGTAATTTCATTGCCCCTTATTTCAGTATTTAATTGCTATATATTATGAATATGGCTCAATACCGCTATAAATAATCTGCTCTTCAAATCAGAAATAAATGTGTCTATCAGATTGGTTGATTCACAATATTTCAATAACGATAACTAGAGTGCCAAATTGGTGCCGATAATCGTGGAGTAAGCACTAATGATACAATGAATTAAGTTAACCAATCTAAGGTGATAGATGATAGAACTGGTAGAGCATCGAATGAAATTCACTCTAGTATTTGCATATGTTTGTGAACTTTCAACGTAAATACAGCATCGTTTATGCATCCTTAGTTAATCAAATAAGACGCAGTCAAGCAGCAGAGACCGTATAATTGACTGTCAATTGGAAGAGTTCTGTAGCATCTCTACAGTTCAGTGGTTGAAAACCACAGACAGAATAACAGAACAATACATTAACTCATTCTCGATGGTGAACCTGAGTGTGTGCATGAGCACCTTTGATTGACACTAATGAATGAAGGAAGCTACAGAGATGAAGAAAGTTAAAAGAGATTCATTATTGCTATTATTCGGCTTCAAAGTTATTAATGTTGACAAGGCGAAGAGCTGGCGGCATCGTCAACATGCCGAACAAAATGCTTAGCGGCATTTCATCCGTCTTTATGTTCTGAGTTCAAATTCCG
>NC_068995.1:55379949-55380647 GCF_001194135.2 Octopus bimaculoides | reverse complement strand
TATATATATATATATATATAGTTATAGTTACATGTACACACACATACGCATACACATACACACATACACACAGACACATAAATGAATGAAGTATATGATCTATGCTTCATTATTATAATTAAACAACGTTCCTTCGTTTCCCATTATTCATTAGAGTCTTTTAGTCTCTATCAATAGGTTAGCATTAATTTGAGATAAAATAGGTTTAAATAGGACTTCATAAATATTCTTTTGAAATGAAATATTAATGGTAGCGCGTTTTGTTTTATTGTGTTTCTACTGCTGCGAGTAACATTATGCTACACCACCTTTTGATCTCCAGCGTAGATAAACACTAGAGTAAACAGAAGAGTAGAACAAGAAGAAGCAAATGATGATGATGATAATGATGATGATGATGATCATCATCATCTTCATCATCATCATCAACTTCATCATCATCGTCATCTTCAACAAATACTAATATGATCATTACTAACATCATCGTCACTATCATCATCATCATCATCATCATCATCATCATCATCATCATCATCATATTATTATTAACGACACGAACATCGTCGCCGTTGTCATCGTGGTGATCGTCCACGTCACCGTCGCCACCATGACAGTCATTGCCATGACCACCACTGTGACCATCGATGCTCCTTCACCAGCACCAGCACAGGCAGCAGCAGCAGCAGCACCACCACCAC
>NC_068995.1:55375944-55378444 GCF_001194135.2 Octopus bimaculoides | reverse complement strand
TCATATATACCTAGCATTTATATATATGTATGTGTGCGTGTGCGTGTGTAATATATGTATGCGTATGTGTGAGCGCATAGAAATGTATAGTGCATATATGAATACATACAACCATGGATAGACATTCCACATACGCACGCATACACACATACACTCTCTCTGTATCTCACACACACATATACAAACTCACACAGATTTATGCCATACATGTTGCAATGTTTTAGAAATGTATTAAATGAATGCACGGATGGGAGATTTGCTTTCATGTCTAGTAAAATACGCTCGTTCTCTCTGTATAAACTAAATCTCAAAATGGGTGAAATGCTGAAGATAAAGGAAAATGAAATAAATATAAAATACATTAAACACACTGTCAAAGCCTTCTGATTCGGTGACAAAAACATAAACATTAGTTTAGTTGAAGAGTTTAAGATTAAAAGGAACCAAAGTTAAAGGTAATTTACTACTGGTTATCGTACTAGAGCTTTTCAATGAATATACAAATGTAAAGATGAAACGCAGTTCTGCAACCCAGGAGAGATGTTAAATGTTTGCAATTTCATTTGCACTGAATATATATTTACAAGGAGTGAAATATTTTCATTACATTTTTTTGAGTCTATTCCATTTATTTCTCTATTTTATTAATTTCCTTTTTTACTATTTTTTTTTTCAGTTTCAGCTTTCATATTATTTACTGTCGAATGATTTCGACATTTCTAAAAAGTTCCATTCTGATGATATCCATATATCATTAAGGATTATTGATTTTTATCTAATGTTTATTTATGTATTTTTGTTCCTGTTGTGTATTTTAATTTTTGGTTTAGATCACGATTTAGATATCGAAATTCAATCAGTTTCCTAGCTTGGTTTTGTTTCTACGTTCTGTTTTATATTTATTTATTTTTCCTTTACTTACTCAATATTAAATGTAGTGACTTTTGATGAATAGGTACCAACCCAATCTTTTTACAGGAAGAATCTTGTTGGTTTGCTTGATGCAAATATATTACTGGTATTTAATTTAGTAAAACATTTAGAAAAGTGAATTTAAAATACATTTTACAGTTGTAGATTATAATTCAAGAATATCCACATTTCCGACATTTTCAGACGCCTACATGTTTCTGTTCATATGTATAATCGATTAAATTGATCCTAGAATTTGATTGATACTAAATGACGAAAAGTAAGAATTCGAAGGAGAAAAACTAAACATTGCAATGCAGTTTGTCTGATTTTGGAAAATTGTGATAAGCGCGAGCCATGTTGGTCATGTGGACAGCTTAAATTTTATACTAAAAGTGAATCGGTAATTTTCTTATTTTACTCAAGGACATGATTTTTTAGGTTGTCACATATTTAAGCTTAAATTTAATTCACAATGAACTAGCTTAGTATCATTCGTCAATGAAGATCATTTTCAGGATTATACTTTATCATATCTAAGTATAAACAGATAACGATTGACCTCCTCAGTTAGAATAACTTGTACAATTGCTGACAAATACCAGTAATATATGCTACCAGGAGACACTTCAAGCTGTCGTTCGACATTTTGATTTAGAAAAACAAATTAAATAACAAAATCAAAACAAACATCTTCGAAAAACATTCACCATTCTTCAAAAATAGAAAAGCACTTTCGGTAATAATTTTTCAAAATCCTTTTTTAAAGTCTGCGTCGGTATATGTGATATTTTTTAGTTGCTTGACCAAGCTTGAACTGATCATCCTTAAATCACATTGTACAGTATAAAAAAAGGAAATAGCCAGCGCCAGATGTGCAAAATGACGATATGGAGATTGCTGGAATGTTTTTGAACATAGGTCTACAGGAAAAGGGTTGGCTTCGGACTAACAACAAAAACACGGCTAACATCAGCTGTAACAGAACAAGATACTGTCGCTTCTGTTACAGTTGCTCATCACAACTGTGACAGAAACGACAGCATTGGCAAAAAATACAAAAACTCTTCTCGAATTACTAGAAATAGAAAACAAACCTTGTACAGACATCTCTCAGCCCAGTAATATCAAAGATATAAAGATGTAATGCTTTTATATCTGCAAACAATATATCAAAACGAAATATAACATATCCAGCTGTGTTGTGAATTTTCTTATATCAAAATTATTCTTTAAAAATGAATCTCTGTGAGTGTTGTTCAGATGAACATTGTCATATGATTTATAAAGTTTATTTGGGCGCTGAATCGGGAAGGGGAAGATCAATAAAGAAACGGAAGTAAATGTCTTACAATTTCTTCTTTAATCTTAGTGAACTAAACTCCTGCTGTTACAGGTTTTCTTTCATTCATTTAGGGTCGATGAAGTATGCAGCGGGAGCATGCTGAGTATATTCTTTACCTAACTGATCAGCTTCTCTAACTCACCACCCCTCTCTCTCTCTATCTCACTGCCTATGTATACATACATATATGTATATATATAGCGCATATTTATATATATAAATATATATATATATATATATATA
>NC_068995.1:55373014-55374724 GCF_001194135.2 Octopus bimaculoides | reverse complement strand
ATATATATATATATATATATATATATACATGTATATTTATGTCTGAATGCATATATGTATATGACATATACTATTTATTTAATATATAATATATAAATGTATCTATACATATACGTGTGTATGTACTGCGTGAGTAGACGCATATGAAGTTCGAGGCATTAGCTTTGCGAATGATCTATTAAAAATCACGGTCCCTTCATCAATACTACTATCAAATATATCTCTTAAATCACAAACTTTTTCCTTCTTTGAAACCTCGTACGATGACACAAGATCACCCGCTCCGTTTGTTGTTGCCCATTCTACATTCACACACACATACAAACACATGCGCACACACACACGCACACACACATATTCGCATACATACACATGCATACAAAAAAAGTATTATCTTATGGGAGAAATAATGATTTCCTATCACCTCGTGTAATGACTGGATATGTTTTCATGAATAGGAATACTTTTATGGAGTGTCCCCTAGCTTATTGAGGATTAATAATGATGTCAAATTGGATAATATTTGCATTCATCTTTGCGTTTGACGTCATTGATCCGCTCATTAATTGCCGCGTAGACTCTTTTATCTTTCTGTTGGTTTTATGTAGCATACTCTACTGACTTTACCGAAATCACTATTTACCGGTGTAATAAACCTGAATGTGTCGAGGTTGTCGAAATTGTTTTATGATCATTTGCAAAGGTTTCTTTTTTCTAGCAATATAGACTTTAGTTCCTATTGGATGTTGTATTTTATGGTTATAAGTTGTTCTCCATTCTTGATTTGTATATTTTCTGTAATATAAAGGAAACCAACAACCAATTTGTCGTGTTATTGTGTAAGATACTTAGTTTTATTTCCTAATATCGTATAAGTTTCTTTCTAATCAAAAGCTGTACACAGGTTTTAGAGAATTTTATATAACATATATATAACATTTTTTTCTCTTTTGGGGTCCTATATTTTCCACAGGAATCAAGAAATTATATTCGTAAAAATCTTAGTAGAAGACCATAGTAACGATCTGTCACTTGTACAGAAAACATCCAAATTATAACAAGGAGAGAAACCCAGCTACTTCCCAGCTCTATTAAAGCATCAAATTCCATCTTTTGAATCTCAAAGTTGAATACTTCTCCATTCAAGGAATATAATGAATATCATTTGGCATCTTTGAACGAATGATTTTTGTTGGTCCCCCAAATGATTTACATAATCATTTGGGGGGACATTACTTTCGCAAGCCAGAAGTAGGTCGAAACTGACATTGCAGAGTTCTTCGCTTTGAAACCAAGAGAGTTTTACATTTATGGGATGAAAAAGCTTGTAAATAGATGGAAGGAAGTCCTAGATAATCAAGAAAAGTACATTGATGATTAAATTTCAATTAAATATAACATTTGATCACTTGTTTTCTTTATTCAAAATTCGGACAGAACTTATGGGATGACCTGATGCATGTAATGCCCGTCTGTCTTTATATTATGAGTTCAAATTTCATCGAGGTCCACTTTGCTTTTTATTCTTTCTGGGTTGATAAAATACGTACCAGTTGAGTACTGGAGTCGATGTAATCGACTTCCCCCTCTCCCGAGCTTACTGGCCTATATATTTGTTATATAGGACTCTGCCGGTTTACACACACACACACACACACACACACACACACACACACACATATCCACACACACACACACATGCATACACAT
>NC_068995.1:55372181-55373004 GCF_001194135.2 Octopus bimaculoides | reverse complement strand
TTACATGCATATATATATATATATGTGTGTGAGTGTGTGTGTGTGTGTGTGTGTGTGTGTGTGTGTGTGTTTGAGTGTATGAATATTTACGCTATTAAGTAGAGATACAGGGACAGAGATGTAAAACATAAGAGCAAAAATGATAACTAGGAGTTGGACTCTAGCTTTCCTAAAACGAGACATGAAGGCGTCCAATTATATTTTATCAAACAATACAACGGAATTAGGCAGTCAGATCGCCTACACTCTCATTGATACGCGTATCTGGACAAACAAAAAACAAAACAAAACAAAACAAAACGAAAAAAAACAACAACTGCTATTATTGCCATTGTGACTGAGCGATAGCCTGCATGATATTACGGAATAGTGAGAATTTGAATGCGTATGAGAGAAGGTGGGGAGCGAACGTGGGAAGGAGGCAAATAGAGAGAGAAAGAGAAAGGGAGGGGAAAAAGAAAGGGAGAAGGATGCAAGCAAAATGTTTGTGATCCTCTGTCCAATATGAAATAAGATTTTCACAGTAAAAAAAAAGGAGGAAACAATACACAACATCGAGAGTAACACAAATATGAGTCAAAAGAAATGAAAAAAAGAAGCACATTTGATGAAGTGCAAAATTTCTTAATAGAAAAAAGATAATGCCTCAAAAGGAGAGATAATAAAAGGGATCGATAAAATAAAGATGTGTGTGTGTGTGTGAGAGAGAGAGAGGGCGAGAGGGAGAGAGGGTGATTGAAAGGGAGAGAGAGAGGAAGAGAGAGGATGATTGAAAGGGAGAGAGAAGCAAAGATAGAGATAGATAGAGAGAGAGACAGAGAGA
>NC_068995.1:55370501-55372171 GCF_001194135.2 Octopus bimaculoides | reverse complement strand
AGGAAGAGAAAGGGTGATTGAAAGAGAGAGAGAGAGAGAGAGAGAGAGAGAGAGAGAGAGAGGAAGAGAGAGGGTGATTGAAAGGGAGAGAGAGAGAGGAAAAGTGATGGAGAGAGATGAGAGGGTATAGTAGCATAAAAAACTTCCAGAAGTGTGAAAACCGAGATGAAAGAGAAACTAAAATATCCCTCAAGATTATAAGAAGTAGCTATCATCTATGTTTAGAAGAGATAGAATAATACATCAGAAGTGATGCTGAATACTTGCGAGAAAAAAAAATATTTTCAGGCATTGTAAATCAAATGGAAATGAAAACAATAATTAAAAGAAAATCTTTGGAAATGTTGATAATAAGGACGACAACAGCGTTGTCGATGATGGTTGTTATTGTTGTTGTTGTTGCTGGTGGTCTTGTTGCTGTTGTTGTTGAGGATGATGATGATGGTGGTCGGGATGTTGATGGTGATGATGACGGTGCAAAAGTTGCAGCGTTTAGGAAGCTCATAAAAGCAAAATAATAAAGGTTGATTTTACCAAATTTAGCACCGACATTCTTTCCGACATGTTGTTTATGGACAATCACACTTAAAGGGATCCAATGTTTTTCTACTAAAACTAAAACTATTTCATTATAATAATTATTATAACGAAGGCAGCGAGCTGGCAGAAACGTTAGCGCACTTAGCTGTATTTCGTCTGTCGTTACGTTCTGAGTTCGAATTCCACCGAGGTCGACTTTGCCTTTCATCCTTCTGGGGCCGATAAATTAAGTACCAGTTGCGTACTGTGGTCGATCTAATCGATTGGGCCCCTCAACAAAAAATTTCGGGCCTTGTGCCTTGAGTAAAAAAGAATAATTATTATAATGATAGTGTTAAAAAGTCTGACAATTTTAATAAATATAAAGACCTGGAATTTTAAGTACATAAGATATGGCTTCTCACCCGGTTATTGTAGGTGTTCTTAACATGGTATAAATGGATGTGAGAAACATCTAGATAATATCTCAGAAGAACCATATGTCACAGGATGCAAAAGTTATGTTGTCAGTTACTACACATATCATTAGAGAAACCTATTAACTCAAATTATTTGTATTATATTACTTTATTCCTGTACTGTCCTCACCAATTTCCCACTGCAAATATCCGATTAAATCTTAAAACCCCTTAACCTAGGGTGCTGGGTGTAACCTGGTAAAAGCTTGCATCAAGCACGCAGATTAAGAGCAAAATAATAATAATGATAATAATAATCCTTTTCACGGAAGGCACAAGGACTGAAATTTGTGGGGAAAGGATTAGTCAATTACATCAACACCAGTGTTTCTATGTAACTTAACTTATCGAAGACCACAGTGTTGTCTCTTACACAGAATAAAATGTACAGCTATATATACACATATGTATGGAGTGCCCGACACATATAACTAATTTGTAAACTGAACAACACATTTCTCTAGATCAACGCACCTCACTGTCGAAAAGGAACGGCCGAAAGACAAGCATGACTGTTCGTCTAAGAAGTTGGTGACGATTCCTCTCCGAACATGCATTCTTCGTTAATGGCGTTGCAATTGATATACATATATACATTCTCTCTCTCTCTCTCTCTCTCTCTCTCTCTCTGTATATGTATATATATATATATATATATATATATATATATAT
>NC_068995.1:55366489-55370060 GCF_001194135.2 Octopus bimaculoides | reverse complement strand
GGTGATTTCTGTTTTTTCCTAATAATCTCGGAGTGCTATGTCGACTATATTTAGATATTCAGATAACTAATGATTAATAGGAATCCTACTTTTAGCTTTCGTAATGGCAATTTATCTAATGCCAGAAATAATAGATCTGTTGATGACCATTACAAAGGATGCTCATAGCTGTCATTTTGCAGAACCGTAGGCTTTTCGGAATCGGAAAGCTGTAAATAATATTTGGAATGATAGGCGAAAATGATCATAAATAATTTGAGGTTGACTTACTAGACATATAATTCATGCGAAGCAGACAGAAGATTGCGACATTGAAAAATATTCCCAGGCATTGTACATTGTTCTCTAAGCAGCCCGTTAATCATACAGCTGCAAAGTAGATGTGTGTCCTATAGAAGAATGCACGACTTCATCATGTTTGAAAGTATAGATTATTGTAATGTGGAGTGCGTGCATGGCCGCTAGAGTAACAGACACACTGAGAGGCTAAATTGATTGTGTGTCGGTAAACTTGCTGAAAGGTTGATGGCTTGAATCACTTCACCTTTTGTGCATTTTTTCTATCCCAGAGACACTTCCCTTTTAGAATCCGAATATAACTAAGGAGGTACTGCAAGGGGGCAATATGATGGCATAGTTCACTGATCTCAGTAGTGTCTAGGCCTATTCCTTAAATAAGAGCTGCTTACAGGATTTTGGTCTGCTCATCAGTTTCTCAGTATCCTTTGTAATTTGACAGAATATAAATATTTATAACTCGGGCATTTTTTGCATCAGTGTTTCTTTTATTTTACTTGAAGCTTTCTTCAATGCGTTGTAACAAAGCACTGTTTCCTCTAGAATCTAAGCCACAAAGTTATACCTAATTAGTACGCTAATTGTTTTTTCCTCTGTTTCACGTTTATTTCACATTCATGCCTACCGTCACTCGCACTTCCGTGTAGAAAGGTTCCTCCGATCTCTGACCTGTAGAATGGAGAAACAAATAACACTATTGTATTGTGTTTATTGTTGGCAGGAAACAATTACATGGAGGTGACGTATAAGGATTTCACACAACCTACGAAAAATCGATCCACTGCTCACCTGTTTGTAACTTGGTGTATTTAAATCTCAGAGCTTGTTCCTGGGTGCTGGCTATCAGTGCATCAGTGCATCCTTTCAGATCCCTTTTCCTATCCATCTTCAGATGTTGGTCTTGTCTTTTCCTTCGATGCTTTGTTTTCATTTTCCAGTTGTTTATTCTTTGTTCTTCTTCTTGTTTCTTAAATATTTTGGGGTGCATCACGTTTTCGGTTCGCCTCGTGCTGCTGTCTCTTACAGCAGCAACTAAGGATTTGATGTACCATCCTGAGTGTTCTTCTCGTTGAGAACTCGTATCTTGCATCTTATGAGGCTTTTTCCTCCTTGTTCCGAGGGACATACTGCCTATCAATTTCACTTTGTCATCATCATCATCATCCTCATCCTCATCCTCATCATCATCATTATCATCATCATCATCATCATCATCACCATCATCACCATCATCATCGTCGTCGTAAGAAATTTTAGATAGCTAGAACTTGTAGTGGCTTTCCGTTTTCTTCCCTCTAAATTAATATTCTTACAACATGTCAAATGAATTCCTGAAAGCTATGTGAATGCAAAGTGCATAGTATGAGGGCATTTCACATTTGCATCTTCTCACAGCGTGCGAGTTACAATGACATTTAACAAACGTTTAACCTATTAGTTATTTGAAATTCGAATGACTGAACAATGATTTTCACATGGACATTTCGCTTGAAGAATATACTATGATATGGTTGCCAAAAAAAAAAAAAAAATATAGGAATTAACAAAGAAAAGTATTATCAAAATATATAACAAAAAACGAAGGACGGAAGATGATAGAAATAAACTAATCGCAGAGAGCGACATAGAAATATCTGAATCAGGTAAAACAGAGGTTGTAAAATAATGTTGGACGACTGAGAAAGATAAGAACTACTCGAAGCAAATTGGCAGATGAGAAATACTCGGAGCAAATTGGCTTAATCATGAGAACAGAATCAAATGTAAAAATCAAAATAATTACAATTGATACTGTACATATTGATTGCAGCTTCAATATAATCAATTGAAAAATAACTGAACTTAATAACTCCGAGAAATTAACCGGAACACACACACACACACACGCGTATATATATATATATATATATATATATATATATAAACCTTGTGAGGATGTATGTATATATATATATATGTATATATATATATATATATATATATATATATATATATATACATATATACACACACATATATATATACATGTATATATATACATATACATGTATATATATGTATATGTGTATATATATCTATATATGTGTATGTATGTATGTATAGATATATGTGCGTATATATGTGTGTATGTTTGTATGTGTGTATATGCATTGCCGCAAGGTTTATGCTAACATAACATATTTATTATGGAACGAGTGAAAGTGAGCAACAACCAATATAAATTGATAAAAATTAGTTTTTAGGAATCTTATCTTGTAAGAAAATTATAATTCATAAATAAGTTAACGAATATGGAATTCACAAAATAAATGAAAACAAAAAACAAATATGAAGACGTAATTATGAAAGTAATTAGGTACAACCTAGGGCCATGGATTGTAGAAGTAACATGAGATTAACAGAAAACGAATGTGAAAAGCAAATAAATCTGAAGAACTTTAAAAATGTTATATCAAAGTCATAGCGACACAATGTCAACAATATAGCAACATTTATTTAAAGCTCAATGTACTATAGAAATATTTAACTAGGAAACAAAATCTCCGCAAATGATTCTGGTGAAAAAGTAGAATGACATGATCACTAATGTGATAACTAAACCTTACCAGATGACGTCTGGAAAACGATGTGAGAATATAAAGGAATCAGAAATGAATTGGATTGAATTGAAATTAATGTGATATATATATATATATATATATATATATATATATATATATATATATATATATATATATATATATATATATATATATATAGGTAAACGTGTCTATGTGTGTGTGTTCGTGCACTTATGTATGCGTGCGTGATTTTGCGCGTGTGTATGTGTGTGTTGCGTGCGCGTAATACACTACCGGTTCATATTTACAATAACAACATTTCGACCACAAAATGTCTACATGTAAAAGTAAAACGAAAAGACGCTACAGATCATAAATCAAGATACATATTGATCTAATGATCTGTGCATTTCTTATTGTTCATCGCACTAAAAAGAAACCCATTTGGAACGTACAACTGTAATGGATCGTTAAGCCGCTTCTCAGAAACTTGTCATCTGATGGGCGTTTTTTCTTCCTTTCTCTTTGTCATACTATATGTTTGTCCACGCAAATATATTTTTCCAAAACATCTCCTTTCTTGAGAAACATGTAGAAGGGAAAACATTTACAAGTGGTACCATATTCACTCGTCATTTAATAATTATCGATATACGACAGTATACGATATATATATATACACACACATAGACACATTTACCTATATATATATA
>NC_068995.1:55350619-55366075 GCF_001194135.2 Octopus bimaculoides | reverse complement strand
ATATATATATATATATATATATATATATATATATATATACTCACCTGGCAAAATCTTTAGCACACCGAACAAAATGCTTACCAGCATTTCGTCCGTCTTTACGTTCGGAGTTCAAAAACCACCGAAGTCATCTTTGCCTTTCATTAATTCGTGGTCGATAAAATAGGTACCTGTTGAGCACTGGGATCGATCTCATAGACTTGTTCTTTACCCCAAAATTGATGGCTTTCTGCCAAAATTTGAAATCAATGTTATGAGTATTAGAGAGACCCTGGGGGCATGATTGGGAAAATGGCATCTTCGATGTAGAGTGGAGTATTAAACTATTGGAATGTTAAGGTAGTTAATGTTGCACCAATAAATTTTCCAGAACGAGTAAATGACAAATTAAACACTGATAAAAATTTTACAAGTTGCTTGCAACTCTTAATGCTCCGGCGTCATACAGAGCGATAAAAATAGTTCTGACATAAATCAGACAGACTACTCAATGCTATTCCGCATTATATTTTAAAGATTTTAAGATACAACAAGCTAAATGAAAAATAAATAAACTCAATTCTTGGAAACAAGTGAATAATTAAGTTAATGAGTTAATTAGTAAGAAAACAATCAGTCAATTATTTAAACTCATGTATCAGAGGAGGTATAGGATTCTATGATATATTCCCAGGCTTTTCATAATACATACAGTGATTAACATCATTCAAGTTATATCTGCGCATAAAAGAATCGAATGCTCCCACAGGGAGTCATTAATTTGACGATTGCAACTAAAGAAGAGAAGATAAGTAGAGATTGCAAAGGAAGAAACTAATGTTGAAAGGAGAAGAAATTCGACAACAGTTTTAAAGATTAAAATATCTGTTATTTAGTACAAACCAGTTAGAGTCCAGTAAGGATAAATCTTGAGCAGGTTATACAACCTCGGTGTTGTTGCGTAAGGAAAGTGCATGATGCAAATAGATTGTAAAGGCTTATCAAATTACGATATTAGACATATCCGTTACGTCACCGTTATCCGTCATCGTTACGTCTTATATTAAAGTACAAAGGAAATAAGATGAAATGAAATGAAACCATTTTAATGGATAGATAAATGAAATTAAAGGATATTTGGAACGACTCCTCAATAAAAGGGTGCGAAAAACTAAAATTTGATGATAAAATTAGGGATTAATTTATTGTTCAGAATTAATTCATGTAAGTGGAACTTTATGATCAACAGTGTCTTTTCAGGTGTTCCGACTTCAGGTTATGGGGTTGTTTTTTAGCTGTTCTCTAAAGAATATGGGTAAGTGAAATGGTCAGCAGATAAATGTACATTTCATTTTCGAAAGTAGAAGCTTAATACCTCTAACGACCGTATTGAAAAATATATCTGCATGTGTCTGTAAACATACATACATACATACATATATACATACATACATACATACATACATACATACATGAACATACATGCATACATACAGAAAAAGCAAGTGAGAGGAGACGAGTATATTGGGTGTGAGATTGAGTTAAAAATCAATGAGAGAAAGCGGCTGCGGTATCATCTGCTTCACTTTCTGCAAATATACGTTCTTTATTCGTGAATAACATTTCAATAATAAAATACATTTTAAAACGGTTGTAAGAAAATAATTATTCACCTATTTTCTGAGAAGATGGGATGGGAGAAAATTAAGTGGACAATGTCTGTAAGTCTTCAAGAGTATTTCTATTTAGAGCGAGAGATCAATGTAAAATCGGTGATGGATTGATGCAAACATACAGACTTAGTCCTCCTCGTTATGAAGAAAATAACGTATGCAAATTTAACAGAGAAAAATAAATATTTATTCGCAAGACTTTTAAAGAGAAATTTAAAGAACGGAGATTCATAATTTCCTTTTCTATTTTGTTAAACGAATATTTCTTTGATGATATTTATTTTAATTTTCGAAAGTAGTAACTTAAAGTCTTTAACCACTGTGTTCAGAAATATATACGTGTGCGTGTGTGTGTGTGTTATGTGTGTGTGTGTGTGTGTGTGTGTGTGTGTGTGCGCGTGCGTATTAATATACAAATACACATAGATAAATGATTACTGATGAGAGAGAGCGGAAGAGGCGGAGTATAGCAGCGGAAGTTATGTTGTACTAATATTAATGCTAATAATGATAATAATAATAATAATAATAATAATAATAATAATTATTATTATCATTATTATTATCATTATTATTATTATTATTATTATTATCATTATTATTATTATTATTATTATTATTATTATTATTATTATTATTGTTGTTATTATTATTATTATTATCATTCACTCTTTCGAGGTTGATATATCAAGTACCAGTCAAATACTGCGGTCGATGTGTCAGACTTTCCTCCTTTCACAAAGATGGAAGTCGATTTGTGCAAATGTTAGAAATCATAATAATGATGTTGCTGATAGAAAAGTTTACTTGCCTCTCCATTATAAATATACTTGCACATCCATCTTTAACGCACATAATTACATATGCATACAAGCATACATGCATATGTGGGTTTGTGTGTGCGTTTCTGTCTGTGTGCGTTGGTGGGTGTGTACGTTTGTTCATTCATGTATCTATGTATGTATCACAGAACTGGAACGCCAACCACAGAGCATTTCAAATGCCCGAATTGTGTATATATTTTGAGATTTCATTTTCGTTTCAAAAACCAAGCAGAAGCATTGTTAGAAAGATATGCAAGAGCAAGAACTGTACAACTTTTTTTTTAAATCAATGATATGAATTCATGTTCATCAAAGGTGGGTTGGAAACCTGGGTGCATTGTGTGTTTTTTTTTTTTCTCGATGAATAACATTCGGAAATAATGACTAAAGCGAAATTGTATTTATCTCATCAGAATGAAGTCAATACATGGGAAATGTATATATTGAAATTTTAGATGCTTTTGATATGAAACGACTGTTCTTTTGTTTCGTGCGAAATAGTGGCTTAAAAACGAAACGAAGGCATATAATAGAGGTTTAAAGATAATCCAACGTTAAATTACCGTTGAAGATAACAAAGGGTAATAAATGAGCCAGATATTCTTTTGAAGGTTTTATCAGTATAACTATCCAGATAGAGTGGAGAGAAAGCGAAAAGCTACTGTTGAATTAACATACTAACTGAAAATTCAAATACTCTATAGTCCTAAATGTACACAAAACAATGCATAACACAATAAACAAAACAAAGAAAAACCACGATATTCTTTAATGATAAACATTACAGTTAATCAGTAAAGTTTACGTGAAATAGTCGTCGAGGAAAATGAGGTTAATGATTATTCTATTCAGGAATTTTTTCGAAATTATGCCCTAAAACGTTTGACTGTATAACAAAGTAAACTATTCGAAATTATAAATAGATTTCCAATACACAAATCGATTTAATCGATCTCTTTTTAGTATTTCCTACGCTGCTGTAATGCTATGATTCCTAAAAGTCATCAAATATTTTTCACTTCAAACACGTCAAAATTGTTCATTAATTTCGTATCTTATTCTTATTTTATTTTAATTCTGATATTTTAGAAACTATATAATTATGGTAACTAGTAATAATATCACACATTCTACATTTCAGACAATTCTATTGGTAAAACTAATGTCGTTTCAAAGCAAAATATACAAGTCAGCTTCCCACATAAATGGCGCGCGTGATAATATTTACATACATACATACATGCATACATGCATACATAGATTAAATAAACACATTCATATATACATTCATACTTAATCACATACACTCACCTACACGCAAACACAGATTAATGTATGCATGAGTGTGTATATCTGTGTTTGAGCGTGTATTTATGTAAATGTATTGGAATTGCGAAAGTATGGTATGCAAATAGAGAAATACAAATATATACGCTCACAGATACGTATGTATGTGTGCACGCAAGAATGCTTATGTTTCCGTGTGTCGCTTGTGTGTGAGTGCATATCTATGTGTGTATTCAGGCCATTTCTATTCAGTTTATTTATTTGCAATTACTCCAACAGGACCATCGGAATGTAAAAGAATACTACACTATCTAATACTTTCTTTCTGTTTATATCGTTTGTTTAGGATAATTTTACCATATTTGAATGCGATGGGCGGTGGTAGATTTCCCACGGCCGGATGTCCTTCCTTTCGTCAAAACATATTTGGAATTAGGAAATCGTAATGAATTAGAATAAGAATAACGTAAAGAAATATAATTCAAGTGATTTGATTTTAGTAGTGTATCTAACCACATCCATTTTGGAATAGAGAGAGAGAGAGAGAGAGAGAGAGAGAGAGAGAGAGAGAGAGAGAGAGAGAGAGAGAGCGAGAGGGGGGGGAGTGAGGAAGGGAGAGATAATGAAAGAGAGAGAGAGAGAGAGTGAGGGTGGGAGAGAGAGCGCTCTACGTTTTCACTCAACTTTGAAGAAGCAGAAGGACAATCTCCGAATAATAACAACTTATCATCTTAGAAAAATGTAAGGAACGCAATGACAACGGCAAGAAAGCTTTGTGCTGTATACAATCGTCTTGTGTAAAAGTTGAATCGCAACTTCAAAATACCATAGAAACAACAGGCAAAATAACAACAGTACTTCATTTAAGACACAGCAAGTTAGCAAATTATATTTATGAAGCCTTTTCATTCATTAGAAATAGTAGCTACGTCTTATGTCAATCAAACTTTACACGACGAACAAAAAAATGTTGGAAGAATACATTGGAGAATGTATCGGAGACAAAATGTATCGAGAGGGACTGGATGGTGATGGCCATAAATATTATGATAGGTTGGCTTGATGATGGCTACGACGAGCTAACAGAAAGAGATTTAAGGAGTAGTGAAATGTGCGTCTTAAGACAACCAATTGCAAAACAAGAATAAACGTTAGTACCTCGCCTATATATAACATAATTTAATGTGACCGCACACAATGATATTATCCAAAAAATCCGGAAGTGACCTGGATATCTGGATTTTCTGGTTTTCTGGAAACAGCGTAAATATACACTGTAAAATATACCTTGAAAATTAAATAACTATATTGTTTTTAACAGAGTTGAATCAATACATCTCTAATGAAAGTCTTGTTTGAAATTTTTTTTTAATCCACTTAAAATTCATACGGAGCCATGTCAACAGTATTGGTACAAATTAATACGCTTGTAAAGCACAATATTTTAAATCTTTGTGAATCTACATAAGAAAAAACAAAACAAAATAAACAGAACTATAGAACAAAGCAATTTCAACATAACTTACGCAAATTAATTAACCAATTTTAAAAGGAGTGTATGTTTACTCAAACACAGTAGATTATATTATACGATATCGCACGATATTCTCGGATTATACGTGAGGAAAAAAAAAAATATATAAATTTAAACTTATCAAGCAAGGTATGGGAGACTACTCTGAACAACTTTCCCTTCTATAGTTTCTTTTCAACAATGGAAAAACGTCCTTCTATTTGCCAGATTAGTAGGTCAATGAGTGCTAATACTCATTTTTTTCTGATCTCCTTTTCGAAAACTGTGATATGTATTTGCATACATGCATGCATGCATACATACATACATACATACATACATACAGACAGACAGACAGACTGACAGACAGACATTCATACATATATACATTCTTACATCTATACAGACGAAATACCGCTAAGCATTTCGCCAGGTGTCCTAACCTGTCTGCCAGCTCGCCGCCTTGGCATCAACATATATTAGAAAAGAACTGTCTTTTAGGTTGGTGATATAACAGGCAACTGACCAAGTTGCCAGTTAACCGTCCCTTCCAACCGAATTCTTTGCTGTATACGAGTTTATGAGAGAGACTTAAGGGACAAGTTCCCCTAAAGGTAAAACTGCACACCCCAGTGGAACGGTTTATTTATAAGTAATGATATCGCTGAAAGGTGGTGAGTATATAGCATTGCTTTATAATAATGAACGTGGGAAGTCTTTCCACCTTCGGCCTCTACAAAAGAATTTTGCAACATGAAACCTAATCTCAAGTCAATCACGACCGTTCTCGATTAAATTTTAAATGGAAAAGAACAATAAATGGTTCTTAATTCAATTTGCATTCAAAACCTAATTGAAAAACATTTCGTTGCGTGTGAAATGAAAGCTATTTCGTGTAAAATATTGTGGAATGAAAACGATTGTTTCTCCAGAAATCGTGTCAGATATTGGTCAATTATGGATTCCAGTTTCAGAGTTTTCAATATTTTTAACAATACCGAATATAATATGACATTATCTGTTTGTATACAGTCTCTCTATATAAATAGCCGTTGCAATAAATGAATAGAAATCAATTGATTGGTTGATGAACAATTTGAATTAATCCTAATCTTCATCTCAGCAAACATATGTGGTTGGGAAGCGAGTGTAACTATAGTTACAGTGCCTAAAATATAAACAAACCTCCTTCTCCTTCTTCTCTTCCTCCTCCTCCTGCTCCTTAATCTCCTCCTTCTCCTCCTGCGCCTTCTTCTTCTTCTCAACATTGTCGCTGCCGCTATCATCATCATCATCATCATCATCATCATCATCATCACCATCACCGCCATCACCACCATCATCACCATCATCATCAACAACACCACAGTCGTCGTCATCGTTGCTTTTGTTATACATGATTTTTCGTATCTTGACTCAAGAATTATATATGAATTACGAAACCGAAATGTCGGATGTGACCATATGGACATTGTCCTCACAATATTTACAGATTCCCACGTTGCTACATGAAGAGATGTGCTTATGTTTATGCATTAACTTTCTTAGTAAACTTCCTTAGACGTAATGACTGTGCACCTCACCCTTTTATACCAGTCACATCCTTCAATTATCTCGATGACGTTTGTTGCCAGGCAACTGGGTAACTCTTCAGTCTTTCAAGTAGCTTTTGCACAAGATTACAATCAGTTGTAAAACTCAGTACTCTCCCGGCTCCTATTTTTCCACCTTCTACACACAGACACACGCACACACACCAACACATACACATGAGAAAGCATGCCCTTGCCTAGTCCGAATTGGAGTCTTTCGACCATAATTCTGCTGTTGCAAATGGTAGATGAAGGAAGCAAAATAACAGAAAGATATCAAAAAAGTTAAGTAAGAAAAACACGAAACAACACCGACTCCACATCGATCACAATTTATGCAAATCCGAAACAGGAAGTACACCATCATTATCGATGCTTCCATTAACACCAATAAAAGGGAGATATACAAACGAAATAACAATGAACACACACGAGAAGGAAGAACAGCGGATAAACACACACATCTAAAATTCAGAACAAACGTTTCATTTATTAAATACTTAACTCACCCCACAGTGACAACCCACGGCACCCACATCCATCTTTGTGCGAATAACAATAAGAAATAAAGAACTGTTATCTTGTATGGCACAAAGTGGATGTAGAGACAGAGAGAGCCGTTGCAAGAATTATTTCTACTCTAGGCACAAGGTCTGAAAATTGGTGGGAGTGGACTAGTCGATTACATCGACCCTATTGTGCTATTGGGTACTTTATTTATTGACCTTAAAAGGATGAAAGGCAAACATCTACTACTACTACTACTACTACTACTACTACTACTACTACTACTACTACTACTACTACTTTAACCCTTGTGTCCGTAGTAGAAAGAATGATTACTTTTACTATCAACGGCAGTAGCAATGTTATTATTGTTGCTGTTGCTGTAGTTGTTGTTCTTGATGACGTGATTACTGCTGTTATATTCAGAGATTGTCTTTTAGGAGTTCTTAAGCGTGGAGTAGTACCAGGTGAATCTTCGTGAAAAATGTGTTTTGTTTTCTCATTTCAGTATTTGTGAAGTAGCTAGAATTTTTGTTTCTAAAATAGGAATCCAATTTAAATTGAACAATATAAAACAAAAAATAAAAAAAGAGTGCTTACGTTGGAAAAAGTTATTTTCTTTTCTGGCATTTAGAAACAAAGGAAGTAGCTTTAGCTTTCAGCTTCGCCTCCTCAGAAAAGTACACGGAAGGCACAAATGTTTTTATAGATAGTGATTAGAGGGAAGGAGGAGAGGTCAGTTCCGTAATGTAAAATATTTCAAACGATGAAGTAATAATGATTTTATGAAGAACAATCATACCAATGGAGACAGTCGTAACGTTATAACATGCACACGAGAAAGACAATGATGTACTTAAGCGAACATTGTTTGCCAGTCAGCTATAACAGAAAATACACACACACAGCTATAGACACATGCCATGCGCCCACGCGCACACTCACACCCACATGTTAAATGCCACATATTTGGCAATTCTCATTTTCGGTGATTCCTTCTGGAATTAGCTCATACCACGATTTTGCTCTTTGTACGCCGCGATTTCCAGAAAGCTTCCAATGGATCATTCTTGACTAATTGTCATGATGTCGTTTGTATTCGTGTTGTGCCAATTCCGGGCATTCGCTAAAGATGTGAGTACAGTAAATGGATATTTCGAAAGCATTTTCTTTCGCAAATAAATGAAAAAGATGTGATGACTTGCACCATCGTATTCGAAGGAAATGAAGTAAGAAATGTATGACTGAAAATTAGAAACCTTCCATAATCTAAATTGTGTCTCTAAACTCTAAGTGAATTCTAACAATTATAAAAACATTTAAAGAAAGAAAAATATACATATATTTTTTCCTTTTTAAGAATGAAACTAACTGCAACGTTTGCTTCGTGGCGGCTTGAATTTTTTTCAATGCTCCACTTTGTCTCCAAAGAAGTCAATTTTAGCTAGAGGTAGATGGCATGAATTGATTTTAGAAGCAATACATTATGTATTAAGGGCACTGGCAAAAATAGCATGATTGATTACATGGTTAAAGAAGCAGGAATTCTAAACTTGTTAAATATGTGCATTTCAAAAACTTTATTAGTGTTCACATAAAAAAATGTTTTTAAATTCCTTTTGCTTTTCGGCAAAAATGTTTCTGAGAAGCTGAATGCAAAAATTTTGAAAAGGCGTGTTTGCCTGAGAGAAAATTTTGAAAAAGTGTATTCCATCCTACCTTAAATAAATAGAATTTCGCATAAAAATTTTATTTCTAGTAGTTCTTTGTAAAATATTTCAAATTTAACATAAAGTACATGAAATACTGAAAATCGACCGAAGGTGATATGAAATAGAATATATTTTCACAGACATACGCATTTATTTGGTGAGAAGATCGGTAAAATTGGAGTTGTAAAATACAAACATGCTAACTCTCACATACAAGCATATAGAGACTCACACTCCATACATGTATACGTCGTGGCTGCATTGTTACTGAAGAGGTTGATATCACATCAATACACTTGTGGAATGATTGATTGCTTCTATATCCTGTATCTGAGTATGCAATGCGTGCGTAACGAATACATTTAGCGCTCAATCATCCTGTCTGCCGAGATGTATCTATATCCTGAGAATGTACACACTATAATCTCCGTAATGAGTCCGTTGTTAAACGCTTCGGTAAGTATAAAACTTTAGCACACCCGCTTCACTAGTTATGAAGAAATGAGTTTGTGATGTAAATGATAAACATACGATCAAATTAGGTACGATCAATTTTTTTTTCTAATATGTCAGCTGGCTCCGCTTCGTTCCACATAGTCAAATCCTAGGTATATATTGATAGTTTTACAAAAAGATTGACTCCAAGAAATGACTAGGTATGGAAAAATTGCGAAAAATCTTTTACAAAGTAAAACGAGTTCGAATTTGCATTTGAAGTAGTTGTAAATGCGATGCATTGCAAAACTTAGGATTTCTAGTTGTGACACGATTCTGGAATTAAAACTTAAAGGGCGGACAATGTTTAGAATGCAGAATACTGAGCATTATGATTATTTATATTTCATCTTTCGTTATCTCCAATTTAAATATGTTTCGCTTTACTCCTCTTCACTCATAACTAGATTTCCACATGAACATGGTATCTAAGCTTACCAGTAAAATACTGATAAACATTTCGATGGTTATAGTAATGTTCTGAAAAGGCTGATATAATTGTGTCGGTGTATATCAATACTAGACTAGGAAAAATGAGAAAGCAGAACTACTAAAACATCAGGCTACAGTCTGACGTATTTAGATTCTATCAACTACAGAGTTCAAATCTTACGAGGATCTCGGAACTTTTATCAATCTGTTGCAGTTGGCGGAAACGTACAATGAGTTAGTTATAGTTTAACCGGGTCGGCTGGGACTTTCCCTAGCAGATCTATTCTGAAGGCAGGTGTATATAGTATCTATCTAGTACTTGGTTATATTTTTGTGAGTGTTCATAAATACAGTAAAACTGAAAACCAAGCAAACGATCATAAAATCTTTCCAGCCCTGATTGTCCCATCAGTTCGTTTATTTTTTTTTTCTCTTGAAGAAGGTAGATCACAATGTTTGTGAGATTTATCTGCTATTACATTTAGATAGCATAATCGCAGAAGAATAAGATTCTATATTCGACAAATATTATATTGTTTTCTTGAGCGGTAGGTCACCTTAGTCCGAGTGCCCGGTTTCCATGGCGCATAATTTATCCAGATCACAACAAAATCACCCTGACTGATGCCGGACTGATACGGGGATCAAAGGCAGCAATTTTCAGGGAAAGTGTAAAGTTGATTATGTTGATCACAGTGCTTCACTGTAGCAACCCCTTCCGAAGGCACGTAAGATAAAATTGAGTTTGAGGAATTTGAAATCATATCGTTGAGAGCCGGAAGAAGTGCTATTAAGCATTTTGTTCAGCATGCTAACGATTCTGCTAGTTACGAGACTAGAAATCATAAGGCAGTTATTTTAATAGACAATCCGTTATCCTGGACAAAAATTGACGCATAAAGTCTATTAAGAAATTAAAATTATGCGAAATAAAGTTTTATCAACGACCAGCAGTCTGAAATGCACTAAGGAGCAATGTTAAAACACGATAAAATTGCAAAATATCGTGAGTAAGAAAGAAAATATCGATTTCTTGCAAAAATTATATGAAGGAAATATAATGTCTAAACTGAAACATTAAAACTGTAAAGGTGTATGCACACGCGCAAGCATAGAATGTATATGTGTTGGCATACGTGTGTCATAACCCATAATCTATACGTACATATATAAACAATTTTACACGCCTTGTGACATGCCGTTAAAGCTCCTTCACAATATTCGGTTACCTAATGTCATCAACAGATTGCCGGTAAATGCACTGGATTTACTTGAGGAATACATTTTTCTCCTTAGAGTTTATAAGAATAAGAGGGAAAGAAAATGAAATGCATGAGACTCATTATCATTCCCTACATTCCTTTTGACCCATTGTGCATCGCTGCCTCGCGGGAGAGAAACTTAAGTGCAGATGTGACTTGTCTGGTGACTCGTCGCTACTAATCAGTCTAAAATTGATGTTTTTGATCTTTCTCTAGACCTGATATGTTCCTCTTATAAATAAACCTCCCCATGAAGCGAACGAGAAACTTTGTCACCCCACTATAGTATCTGAAAACCTGATAGTTAAGATTAGTAACAGAATCTCTAACCTCTCTTTCACTTTTTTGAGAAAGCAGCCCACTACGTCAGCAATGCACTAGCCAATAGTGGTGGCTTTAAGGATAAATTAATGTATAACTCCTTAATATTAAAAGGAATAAGAATAATAGACCTCAAAATAGACCTAAGAAAATAATTTGGTCCACCTCCCCATCTTTTCACTTAATGTAAAAACTACCATGGGTAAAACATGCCTGTTTCTCTTAGACAAACATTTTCCAGAAAATCACAAGTACAGGGAATATTTAACGGGCGCCCAGTGACATTATTATTAATTAACTGCTGCCCCATAATGAGCAGCATCATTACACCAGGAGCCCACTCCCAGCTGTAACTGTCGAGATCCAGGAGAAGTGCCCACTCGACCTAGGATGTATGATTAAATCCGTCGTATATGAGGGAGAAGGTACAGCAACGCTAGATGATGACAAACCGATATATATATATATATATATATATGAGGTTAGTCAATTCTATGTTGTTAATAAAAAATCGGAGCCATGTTTGAAGTTTTGAGACAAGAATTATTATACCTCAACGTATTTCTTTAAATTATTATCCCAGCTCCAAAATTTATTTTCGTGAATTTATTGCTAGAACGCACTCTGAGAGTCAATTAGCTTGCTTATTTGTACGAAGAATAAGTTTCGAGCTCACTTGTCCATATACCATTTCTTTAACACTGTATGGGTAAAAATCTTTCTACTACTTTCTCCCGAAATTTATAGATCAAATTTTCATATAACTATTTAGTAAATAAAATGTAATAGGCATAGGGATTTTTAGCAGATTCACAACATAGAAAATGCATTATCTCCTTAATCTGGATATTTTTAGGTGAAAAAGAATTACAATTTAACCTTTTTTCAATTTTGAGCTATTGTTCGTGAATCCAACCCTCATTGTATAGTTTTACTTTTTCAGGAGAATAAAGAAACGTTTGCGTCGACAATTGAATGAATGGATATATTGTGTATAACGGGTTTTGACGAAGTTTTCTCTTAACCAGATATCTATCTATTCCGTATCAGCCATTGGTTTAACGTCATCTTTTTTCATTCAAAATATTGAACAGTAATTTTGTGTTAAGGGTGAAGAATATTGTATTTTTAACTGTGCATTCAGTATGAAGTAATTATGTAATGTAGGGGTTTAATTGTTCCAGATTTATATGCACATGCTAACAAAAGAGGTATAGGTTTTTTTCAATATATATATAAAATTTTTTTAGTATCTGTGAAGTAGGGAAGTGAATGGTTACCAACTTCAGAAATTTGCTTGATATGATTGTCTATAACATTTCATAGATTATACATTGGCACCTTTCTACTTCAATGGAGAATTGTATTTTGGTCTGCGTCTATTCATGTTGAACATTACTACTGACTTTTATGACTGAAAGTTAACGAGGATAAAAGGCAAAATCGTATGAACAAGAGCAATAGGGGAAGCTTGTGTTACTGATCGTATGAATTAAAAGTGTTTTATGTGTTTCCGTAGAGGCTATGAAGAGAATGCTTCTTTCAGAGTTAGTGTGTTCATCCTGAGTCTAATATGTACAGATCGGTAAGCATAATTTTCCTTACAGAGTGGGTATGTATAATTTGGTTTGTCTATACGTGTCACGTGGATAAAAGAATGTATCTACCTTTGTGTGCGCGCATGTATGCGAACGAGTATATAGTTTGGCTCGTCTCTATACATCTTGTGGGCATGAGCGAAAAAAGTGCTGTACTTGTTGATTTTGCTTTGGGAGTGAACACATGTTCGCAACAGCAGCAACATTTTTGTTTTATTTTCTTCAGCTTGGAGACCTTACGGGTTCAATTTGTGAACGCTGGGCATTGTCTGGCAAGCAGTTCTGGAAGATCAAACACAATGCCAGTATGTTTAAGGGAACTCCTTGAAACAAGATGAGGACAAATATCCGTCAAATGTAAATAATGTAAATAATGAACTGTAGAGCATAGTTGGAATAGCCATATCTAGTTATTTAATATTTTATAGCAGAAATTATGCTACTTTGTTCTCATATATTATACGAACGGATAATTGCTGATCAAAGTGGATTCCCAGTGCTTACAGGAATGACATTTTCTTTAAAGCTAATTCATCATCATAACGTGGATCAACTCAACGAATATTTGCTACATTGGCAACAGACACATGTAGATCTTTACCGCTAGTTAAGATTCGCCGGAATATAAAAGACAAACTCTATCTCATCAACTTGACCAAATGTAATGAAATCTATGAATAACATCGTAAAGTACATTGTCACTGTATTATGTATTTGTAACGTCTAATTGATGAATATGCGTGCATATATTTCATCCACAGGGTATTCGAACTTAAAGAGGAAGAGATGATTAAAATAAACCATGTTAGAGTCCATCTGCATTACGCACACTTTACCATTTCTGCCATCTTGTTACGTTCAGGCTGCGGTAGAGTATTGTAATTATGAACTCCAGAATATTATGTTCGACTTTTAAAATGTCTCACCTAAAATGAATTAATTAGGGAGAGTTATGTTATCTATCAAGTTAGGGAAATAATATACTGTGATATACAATACGATTAATTGTTATTGGTAGACTTAAATCTGTTTGAATATTCATTAACCCGGTGAGTTTTACGTTTGGTTATAGGTTGTATAGGAATAAATATGTTCATATGTTTTCAAGAGAGCTTATTATAAAACAACCAATAAAATTAGACGAAAAAAACTTACACAACACCAAACATAAACAATGTGAAGGAAAATGAAAGAAAAGCATTTAATCGATTTTCTTGTGAACAAAACAAAAATTATATTACTAAGATTACAAAAAAAGATAAAGTTAAACAGAAACAGAAGCTCACAGATAACAAAAGGCCATTAATGATTTATAGCTATAGACAGAATGAAGTTTTAATCAAAACATCTGAAAATCGTTGTAAATGTATCTACTATCCCCCACCTCACATCACATTCCATTCTACACCTACATAATTATTTATCTAGGTATTCATCTAGGTATTTATGTATTTGAGGCTATTAGGTTAGACATAGCCTGATGTATGGCCTGTATTACACACATTCACCACTCCGCTACGTTATATATATATGTATATGAGTGTGTGTATTCGTGCGCGTGTGGGGGTTTTCTGTGTGTGCATGTATGTATATATGTGTGTGTATGTATATGTATAAATATGTCTATATGCATTTATCTGTGTAAATAACGCGGATTGATGTATATATATATATATATATACACGACTTTTAATATATATATAGCAATCTAAATATCTAGATATCATGAATGTATATCCATTGTTGCAATACTGATTTATCTGCCTCTCCATAGGTAATTAAATACCCTGCAGAAAATCACATTCGGGACAAAACCAAATTCTGGACAACTCATTAAAAAGAACAAAAACAAAAACTCCCCCAAAGCATGGGACCGCTCTCTTCAATTAACAGTGAAGCTGTATATATGCAGTTCAACGAACGAGCTTTATAAATAAATCTCTATAGGAATGAAGGCCGACGAAGTGATTGATTACGAGTCATGAATCTCTTTCTGTACATATAGCGTATATGTATATGTATACCTACATCCATATATATTCTATATAAATGTATCTATCTATCTATCTATCTATCTATCTATCTATCTATCTATCTATCTCTCTCTCTCTCTCTCTCTCTCTCTCTCTCTCTCTCTCTCTCTCTCTCATATACATATATATATCGTGGCACTCCGTCAGTTACGGGTTCCAGTTGATCCGATCAACAACCGAAGAGCTTGCTCGTGAAATCAACGTGCAAATAGATAAATAAATTATATA
>NC_068995.1:55332892-55349836 GCF_001194135.2 Octopus bimaculoides | reverse complement strand
AGAGAGAGAGAGAGAGAGAGAGAGAGAGAGAGAGAGAGAGAGAGAGAGAGAGAAAGAGAGAGAGAGAGAGCGTAGCATACACACATACACACGTTTATATGTATCATTAATACAAACGCTCATGCGCACACATACATAGGGAAGTTTGCCTGAAAAAAGTCTCTTTCAACATTGTTTCTATGTATTTTACAATTGTTTGTTTGACGCATGATTATTTTTCCTTGCGCATTATATTAGTATCATCATTGTCCATATACATATTTTCTTATCTAATATTATGCCGACAATAGTCTCCGATTCTATTCCTTATCTGTGCTTGCTTCTAGAATATAAATTTACATTTTTCATAGATTCTACTAGTTTTATTTATGATTATCTGAAGGGATGAAAACATTATATATCGAATAAAGAGACATACATATGCACACACGCATGCGTCCTTTACCAATGAAACACGTGCTGATCTTTGTTGGTAAAAGTTATTGAATAATGCTTTTTTAATTCCAAATTGGAATGCTGTAAGCTGAGTTCCATTTGACATTTCAACGCGTTGCGCTGCAAATATTTTTGAAACGATTTGATAGTGCAGTGTTGCACGAGAGATTTAGGAATTAATTAATTAGAAAAAGTGGTCAGAATTTGAGGTAAGATGACTACTTTTTCTCATTTGCAGGTTTTGTAGGTACGTTTTAGTTAACTCAATACAAAGTACTTTCAAACATTATGCGAAATTTGGGTAAAATAAACAATACGATTTACCATATTTCACAACTTTTATTTAGTCTCCCGAGTTACTGATGGCAATTCAGGGGTGAATGTTATCTACCCTGACTTTGCTGAAGCTTTCAGTTCTGTGCTACACAAACGACTCATGGCAAAAATCACTGCAATGAGTGTGAAAGATTACCTCTATAACTGTCTGAGGTCCTTCATTCTCGGTCGGAAAGAGGTAGCTACGGTTCTAGGTCATCATTCTTCGCCTTACAAGATGACTTGTTGCATATATTATTGACATAGATGCCAACCGAGGAATGTTACAGTGTTGAAATATGCAGATGACATCAAGCTGTACCTCGAATTATAAAGAACAGTTCCTCTGTTCCATAGAGCTTCCCTACAATCAGACCTGGCCACAATTAAGGAATGGCTCTCTAACTAGCAACTCAAGCTAGCTGTGGACAAGGTACAGCAATTACTCTGAACGTCTTGCTTCCCTGGGTATCGACACATTGAATCTTAAACATCTTTCAACTGACTTGGTAGACACCCACAAGATTATATACCATCTTCCCATCAACCTTGGTCACCTTTTTGAATTCCATACGCCAAACACTCGTGGACACGATCACAAAATCAAAAAGACAACATAGCACCCATGACTTTCGGAAACATTTTTTCACGTTCAGAATTGTTGAAGCATGGAATGAACTATCTGCACCAGTCGTTAGCTGTCGAAACACTACATCCTTCAAAACTTCCATACAAAGTATCATGAAAGTTGATGGGCCTCAAAGGTGAATTACAAAAAATATAGATGGCATGACAGGCCTTGACTATAGGGGTCGACTAGAAAAGCTAAATATTTATTCTCTCCAACGTCGCCGTGAGCGCTGCATCATTTGTGTGATGTGGAAAGTATTCGCAGAATCGTAAAGAAATGGTCCAGAGAGTAACTGTCTGTGCAGTTTCAAATTCATATCCTGTCGAGTTATTTATGTCAGGAAAGGTATATATAGAAAACTCTTTCAAAATCTGTGTAAAAGGGATGATATGAAACAAATAACTATAAGACAAATGGAAACAAAGTGTGTGAGATAAGATATCAAGAAATACTACATACATATAAGCTTTCGTATTGTGAGAACTCGTAAAACCTCATTAGGTAGACTCTGCAATTCCCTAGAGTTGAAAAAAGTAAGAAAGATCAGCGAGTGGAAGAGAATATGGAATTATTCCGGCGGTAATTGCTGTACCTATCACAAAATACAAACTACTCCCTAAAAGGCAAAAAATACTTTGGAATTAAGACTTGCACTGCCGACGAGCATAGATCTATATCCTAAAAAAAATTCTTCAGATTTGTGGAGATTTATTGTCACCAAACCTCAAGATAACTTTCCTGCTAATTAAAGTAATTTGTACTAGCTTGATAATCAAAATAACATTGGATTTAACCAAGAAAAAAATCAATATGTGTTTTCGGGTCTGAAAATGCGCCAAAACAGCATTGAAGAGAGCAAAATTAATTAGAACACTAATATCATGCTAGTTATAGAAGATATGATAAGAGAAGCGGACCAAACACAAATAATTAAGAATCAATGAGCTAGACAATGTACAAAACACAGAAAGGAAAGAAACGATTTGGAATATTATTGATTAATACTCATTCGATTGAACTCGTTAGATTAATATTTAAAACAAAGCCAAATGCGTGGCATAAAGTAATAGCCATTAGTGCACTAGGTGTCCGAATGAAGACAACAGATAAAATATTCACTGTTGGTCTCTAAACGAACAACTAATAGCAGAGAGTAAAACGAGGTAAACGATGAATGCATTTAGAATCATAGAAATATTATATTTACCAAGAACACCAGTTTTGAGTGACCTTTTGCCACTAGGAAGCTATTACAAAATATCTACCATAAAACTACAAAAATAGCAAGCAATGAAGCATGGAAAATTAATACAAATACCTACAATACATAGAGAAAAGAAAACCTTTTTCGTCCTGAAAGCCAATAAATGCAAAACAGCGTCGAAAATATTTATGAAGAGAAATGAAAATGCGTACAAATTTTGAAACTGCAAAAGCCCAAGGAGAAATTTTGCTGCAGAATGCATTGTTAGAGCGGCGTTAAGAAAACCCTTTACATAGCCAATACGAGACAAACCCAAAGAGGCTGTTATGTAGATGAGAAGAAGTCCCCAATACGGGCGACTCAAAGCATATATTGAATTGTCTTGATTGCGGTACAAGACTAAATTCTCTACAGCAGATAACATCCATGAGAAGCATTTAATGGGGGCAGAATTACAGATAGTAAAGAAACAATTAGGTACATTATCTCTGGATGCCCAGTGTTTTGCGATAAAAATACACTCACAGAGCATACGTAGATGGGATGTAAACTGGAATTTATGCCAAGACTCTTAAATACCAACAAAAATCTATCCTATGTGTGGTCATTCAGCCTGAAAAAATTAAGTGCCTAATCCTCGTAAAGTCCGCATATCTGACGTCTTAAATAATGACTATGTTTCATTTATTTCAGTTACCAGACTACAACAAATGCTGCATTATCACCTTGAAAGGTTTAACCAAACAAATCGATGCCAGGACCTATTTCAGATCTAAGTACTTATTTTGCTGAATCCCTGAGTCCCGGGAAATTAAACAAGTCAACACCGGGTTTCAAGCGCTGATGGGAACGAATACACACACAACACAAATAAACATACACACACACATACTCACACGCATACAGATATACATTACGACGAACTTCCACTCAATCAACTTCTACGAAATTCATTTACAGATGTTTGCTCAACCAAGGGCTATCATAAAAGAGACTTGCCCAAAATGCTGTGCAGTGGGACTGAAAGCAAGTCATGGGGTTACAAAGCAAACTTCTTACGAACACATCCATGCCTCCCAGTATACGTATTGCACCTACACAAACGAGAGGTCTGTCTATACCAGTGGTTCCCAACCTAGGGTCCCAAAAGATAGTATTGGGGGTCCGCGAACTAAATTCAAACTTTCATATATATATAAATAAATATTAAAAGAGGACCGTGGGAAAACTCATTAAAAAAAAAGAGTTGGAAACCACTTTTGGTAACTACTGTGAAACGATCAGGAACCACTGGTCTATACCATCGGATTTGACGTGATTGTGTGATGGAATAATCAACAATATTTTTTAACAAGAGAATCATTCTTTTCCGTATAATATATTTCATGCACAAAGATCTTGTTAGGTACGCCCGTTATACGTTTTGTTAAGAAGATTAACTATATACATTACATGAGTACATTTATTTGAATCATGGGCACGGAAAAAGCCTCTTGACCCAAAAATGGTAACCGAACTACTTATAGAAATATCGATGCAAATAATCGACAATACCATAGAATGCTTTTAGCATAGGGAAGTAAATGGCTTTATGACAAAATTTCATATCTCTTTCTATCTTCAAGTTCTCTCCTCTCTCTCACCACGTTTTGTATGGTGTATTCTTACACACGCACACACCATGCATATACATGCACACATATGCAATCACATACACAAATACATACACGCACACTTATGTCCCTTTATACATATGTATGTCAACGAATTCATTCATACACGTACTTATATACATAGACACATACACATACACGCATATACGTACATTCATATCTAAATACGCATACAGCATTAATACATATATACACATATATGCACATATGCATAAATATAAATATGTAATGTCATTTTAAGTTTATATAGACCATGTTCACATATCCAGATAAGTAGGTCTTTTATGTACATTGAGAAGATTGCAATATGGCAGGGCCAGTTTTCATCATTGTAAATGTTTATTAAATCCGTATTACTTCGAAACGCACGTTTAATCACTTTAAACTTATGAAGTTTATGTACAAAATTTAATACTCAAATAGCACTGATTGCTGCTGCTGCTGCTACTACTACTACTACTACTACTACTACTACTACTACTACTACTACTACTACTACTACTACTACTACCACCACCACCACTATCAGCATTGATGTCTTTGCAACTACTAAAACCAACATCACCACATCAACTGTTATTAATGCACACACCGGCGGCGTTGCCATCGCTACCACCACCACCACCACCACCACCACCACCCCAACAACAACAACAACAACAACAACAGCAATAGCTACAACAACAACTACAACACTAACAACAGCAACCACCTCGACTATTACACCACTTTGAACAACATTACCACAACTGGCATTACTACTACTACTACTACTACCACTACTACTACTACTACTACTACTACTACTACTACTACTACTACTACTAGCACCACCACCACCACCTACATCACCCCCCTACTTCTACCACCATCACACACAAATCTAATCCATTTATTTGGATGGCGCTAAATCCTAACGTATAAACTCTGATACGGTCTACCTAGTGAGCGGGGCTTCTTCAACTAACAAATATCTGGAAATAGATTAATCTAATAAACGAACTGCCGAACTATTCTCCAGAATCCTAATTCACATCCAACAAATCAAAATTTACTTAAATCTATCGCAATTGGATGTTTTTCGTATGTGCATATAGGAGTGTGACGATGTATGCTATGAAATTGTATGTGTGTTCCTGTAAATATATGAATGCGTTTACATAACGATATATATCCATATCTATGTTTCGATCTGTGTATCTTTCTTAATTTCTATATATTAGTCTATCTATCTTTCTCTCTCTCGCTCTCTGTTTCTCACTCTGTGTGTGTATATATATATATATATATATATATATATATATATATATCTTTTATCTTTCACTTGTTTCGGTCATTAGACTGCGCCCATGGTGGAGCATTGCGTTGGATTTAGTCGAATCATTCAACCCCCAGTACTTATTTTTAAAGCTTAACACTAAGTCTGTCGGGCTATTTTGCCAAACTGCTAGATTACGGGAACGCGAACACAGCGGCACCAGTTATCAAGAGGTGATGGTGGCGCAAACACAGACACCACACACACACCCACACACACACACACACACACACATAACATGCTTCTTTCAGTTTCTGTCTACCGGATGCACTTACAATTTGGGCGGTACCCAAGTGTAATGTGGCCATTGCAAATGTACGAAATAGCCGCGGGTAGAGTAGAAACGATGGAACCAAAATGTAGTGTGTTTATCAGAAAATGGCTTGGTCTGCCGAAACCACTGCACTATATGGGAAACCCGTGCTGCAACTACCAATAACATCAATCGCCGAAGAATATAAGGCAAGAAAGGCAAGGACAGTAATGATGCTAAGGTATTCAAAAGATCAGAGCATCCGAAAAAACCCTCCAAAGGTACGAACAGGGAGGAAATGGAATGCGGAAGAGGCAGTAAACAGGGTGATCGGAAGACAAAGGCACGCCGATATAGTCGGAGCGACGCAAGAAGCAAGAGCCGGCCTAGGGACGCACAATTTCACGCCATTTTACAAGAGCAGTATAAAAGAGATGAAAGAGGCAGTGGTACACGAAGTGAGAAAGCAGGGAGAAGAAAGGCGAAATGTACATTTAGTGCAATGTAGTCAACAGGGACAGTGCCTGAGATGGGAGGAATATGTGATCAGTCGCAGAATCTCATGGAATGAACGTTGCTGGGGTTGCCTGCTGGAGCCTAGCAGTGGGTATTTAAAGAAAAAATTGACGAGACAGTCAGTCGGCCGCTGACATTCGTTGACGCTGCATCCAAGAGGCCAGGGAACAGAAGAAAGAAAGAGAAAGAAGACATGCACTCAACACCAGAGCTGAGACACTTCCGAAAGCGGGGGCCTCGCCACGTCTAAACGATAGAGGAGTAGGGGCCGAAACTGAACGTAGTTCCTCCTGATGACATTGAACTAACTGGATCCTATAAAAGAGCTGTTGTGGTAGCAGACCACGAAACATGGTTGAAATTCCTCCTTCGTGTATATGTGTTTGTGTCTCTGTGTACTCACGTCTGAGTATGTATATTTTTATATTTATAGAATCGTTAGACTTAGTCTCTGGAAAAAGAAAATCGTTAATATATCTTTATTTATTTATACTACTTTTCCTCCCATAGAAATCTCTGCATCACAGTTTTTCTATATTTACGTAAATATTTATTAGCACGATATGATTGTTATTTTCTTAATATGTTTCTTTAATAGCAACATCATTTTTTTATACATGAGTGTTACTCTCTGTCTCTCTCTCTCTCTGTCTGTCTCTCTCTCTCTCTGTCTATGTCTCTCTCTGTCTCTCTCTCTCTCTGTCTCTCTCTCTCTTTCACTAGAACATTTCATGATTTTGGTTGCAATCAATTTCTGAAAAGGTTTTATCTCTAAATTCTAGGACAAATTTGAACACCCCCCCACACACACATGGCGGATAACTTTTAACTGTTTAAAAAATTTATAATTTTAAAGAAATCAATCATTTCAATTTCATTCATTATATGACAGTTAAAAAAAAAAGATCTGCAGTAAGACAATAAATCCTAAACGAGATAATAATTTATGTTTAGATATAAAATACGGGCTCACATAAAAGCACATAGACATTTCTAGAATAACCACATACATTTACACACTCAGCTGAATACGCAAAGATACAAACGCAAACCCACCCAAAAACAATAGACACATATGCAGACATACACAATGAAGACCTCATCACAGAACCACACATATCGTATATCTTATTTCACAATTTTTGGTTTGTTTCATGAACTCAATTAACTTTTAACTCAAATTGATGTTGATTTGATAGTTTTTGCCTGTCGTTTATTACTAAATTATATATCTTAATATGATGGATTACCCTACGTTATTCTATGTATCTTTTTAAATACAGTTTTCTAATATAAATTGCTCTTTAAACCAAAAATGAATTTCTGGCACTAAAATAAACGAATATTTGTTATTTCATTAATGATGTCCAAACGACATTTTGTTACTAAAATCTTATTTAAAATATAAAAGTTGTTATTTTAAATTTCTCCGAATTACAAACCAAATGGACTAAACAAGCATATTTACATTGTAGAAACAACTCAGTAGTTACATTATTTATTTCTTTGTCAACCAATCGATTTCATTGTCGCATTGGATAACACAAGTCCTCATCGCTTGGCTAACACTGTCGCTTCGCATCATCTCGTCGCCGCTGCAGTAAGACATGGTGCTTACATGCATCTCTGTCAAGTTAATTGTGCATAGCTACACCATTATGCACATAACACCTACTGCAAAGTAAGAAATAAAAGTTACACACTATAAAAGTACTATGAATTTTGTTTACTTACTGTAAAAAAGTCAGCTAGAACTTTCAGCCGGAAGCAAGTTAAAAAAGTACCTTACATACAGATGAATAAACACTAGATTAGAGTATGATGTAACTACAATGCACAAATTATGCGCCTTGAAACTCAAAGCGAACAATTCACTCTTTAATTAAGAACAAACAATACATACTTTCATTAAAAAATAAAACAAGTTAAAAGAAAAAAAAATCAATGATGACAAGGACATGAATTTGGATAAATAATTCAAGGGGTGAGCCATTGAATACTACACAAAAAAAAAATAACCTTAATTAAATGTAACTTTGCTCTTAGTTGCGAAAGAAAATAAATTTTTCCCTGAGTTCATTTCATATTTTGATTATGCAAAGTGTACTGCCGATAAAATTAATTTTAATACATTTATGTTTCAAAAATGTTGTCAAATTTTATATTTCATAATCGCTGTCACCTGATAAAACGAGCTGTACTTGATTAATTTAATTGATGATTTCTCATAGACGGAAACATGTCCCTGTTTGGATCTTAAGTACCAGTTGCGTTCTGGGGTCGATCTAATCGACTGCCTTCCTCCCTCAAAATTTTGGGCCTGTTGCCTAGTGCAGTAAAGAATATGAAGAAGGATGTTGGCTGGCAGAATCGTTAGCACGCCGGGCGAAATGCCTAGCGGTGTTTCGCCCCTCGCTTCGCTCTAAGTTCAAATTCCGCCGAAGTCGGCTTTGCCTTTCATCATTTTGAGGTTCATAAATTAAGTACTAGTTGCGTACTGGGGTCGATCTAATCAACTGGACCCCTTCCTCAAAATTTCGGGCCTTGTGCCTAGAGGAGAAAGGAATATTTAGATATTCATGGTTGTGTTTCAAATTTGTACAATTGTAAACCAAATAATAGTTTCCTGTAGCTCCAGACCAGTCTTTATCAAGGCGAACTCTGACGAAAGATATTCCACCCATGATGTCCACATCTCTTTTAGCGACATGAGATTAAATCACCCAATGCTTAATTCCATTTTGAAGACAACATTGTGTAAGTTTTAAAAGACTTTGCTACTATTTCAGGCACACGGGAGACCATACAGAGATTTACTAGTTGCCTCAATTAAATATAGGCAATCTATTGTGTAATTGGTAATGCAGTCAACCTGCAAACGATAGAGTAATTCTTTTATATTTCTATACGCTTCGAAGGTTGTTTCTCATTTAAATAATGAGTTTGTGTTCAATTATGACATACTCAATCATGCAAACATTAATATCGCTGTGCATACATATTTCTACTGTACAATAACAATATTTGTCATAGAAATATAACTATTCATTATATATTTCGAAAGTCTGTCATTCTTAGAAACGGCGCATATGGTAATTAATATTTTCCACTGCGAACCACGAATGTAATAGAAACGTGACTGCTACAGATTAGACACTCAGAAAACCTTACTGGCAACAATAATATGTAATTGCATAACATCAACTTGCAACAAGTCAGCAATAAAGAAACGTTTTATACACGAGCCAGAAACGGAATCATAACGTGATCGATAGACTTGATAAGAACATGAGCCAAATTCCCTCTAAAACAACTCATTGCCATCTTTAAAATGAAACATTTTGGAAAGTGTAACCATTGGTGCCTTTTATTTGAATGTAAGGTGCATTGGTTTTAGATGAACGTCATGGTTATGTGTCTAAAATTTCAAGGCAAAATATTTATTTTTCATACAGGAGCATAGGATCCTAATTCTTCTTTCTCTAAAGATAGAACAAATTTGATTTTCTCATTTCTTAGGGCGTTCATTACAGCAGATATGAAGGTATTCAAACTGCAAATTATTACCGAAACAAGTAAATTCATCGAAATTTACGAACACACACATTTCAACGGATTACAGCATTAAAGAAAGTAAATAATAGTTATTTTCATTGACAGCAAATTATACGTTTCTTATTGTAAAAGTGAACCTGTTATTAAAGTAATCTCTGTATATTATTGCCGTTATATATTTTATTGTTCGCCAGTAGCAAGATTAACAAATTATCTTTAACTTAGGTTTGGAATGCAAAACTATGACTCAGAAAGCTATCATGTAATGCTCTTCATTGCATCCCCCGCAAAGCCATTACTTCACCTCCCCTTCACATGGCAGCAACATTAACATTTTATGGACTTTATATAGAGTAAAATATATAGTTTTCAACCAGCAGTAGCCTAGTTACGTTCCAGATTTAATTCAACTGTCAGGGTAGCGCCTGACATATATATAGTCCTGAGACAATATGCTAAAATTTGGCGGCTTTCTTTGCTTTGTCTACTACACTGCGAGATTTTATCTTGTTTAAAGAGAAGACACAAAATAGTCGGTTTTTCCTATAAGATTATCGTAGTAAAAAAGGACTGGAGTATGATATGCATGGTATATTACTTGTGAATTTCACTTATGTTTGTGCAGGCATGGTGTGCCGTAGAACAAAGGTTTATCGAAAAGCTTGTGGGTATAAAATATTACTTGTGGGTATAAAATATTACTTGACAGTTTTTGCAGCGAAGGTGTTTCCACGTTCCAAATACACAAATATATCAAACGTAACTGTACACACCTTTATTTCAATCAACGCTGCTTAGTACACTTCTAGATAATAAACTCCATTTTGATAAAGTTTCGTGTACATCAGCAAATTTCGTAGTTGTTGTTTAAATATAAGGACGGCATTTCTAAGTCGATTTTGGTTCTGATCCGAACGTTAGCGATCGGATTTTTGCCATTGACTTCAAGAGTGTCTCAGTTATCTGGCGTAAGGTATATTTTGAATTCCTGCAAAATCTGTTTAAGCCTCATCGAACCGTTATGAATATATCTCACATGCTATTTCTTGTGTGTTACTTCCTTGTATCAAATTATATTAATTCATGGCTATTATTATTGTATATCCTATGGCGGTGAATTTTCAGAGTCTGCAGAGCTTCGAACATGACTTTCGGTATGCAGCAAGGGTTCTTTATGATCAGAGTTTAAACTCTGCAGAAATACATTTTGCATTTCATACGTTTGTGGACAATAGAGTGATGTACCAGACAAATACAGGGCTTGATGGAATCGACTGATCCCCTCCAATTCTGGTCTGGTACTGAAATTAGAAACCGATAAAATTATAAACTCTATGTAATGCAGTGAAACTGAAAGAGTGAAACGCTAATTTTGACAGTAGAGAGTTCTTAATGCAGAAAAAAGAACACATTAGTAAAGAGTGTACAAAATTAGTTTACATTTCTGTAATATAATTATCTTAGTAGTAATGATGAATAATATAATAATAACACGACTAATGATTAACGATACACTACTTTAACACGTGACCAAAATATGTATGAAAGGATTGTGAATTTTATCAATCGAAGAACGTGATTAGCACTTATTTTATCGGCCCAGCAGTGATTAAAAGCAAATATTCTAATAGATTTGAATAAAGAATATAGAAAGATGAAATTAATATCTTTTCAGTCACTCACCTGATTGCACAAACTATAAATAATAAACTATTGGATAATTAAATATGTCGTATATTTATACTTTTCTTTTATCAAAACAAAAAGCATAGAAAAAAAAACAGCACAAAGTCAAATACATAAAACGCCCCCCTCCCCAATAAATAAATTAAAAAAATAAACACGAATTAAGTTGGTTTATACACTCGGCTATGTAGGATCCTAATTCGTTTAATTCTTTTTCTTGGTTCGTTATTTTCGTTGGCTAAAACACAATGTTGAAATTATTTGCAATAAATTCTGCAATTCTGTCTAACCGATTACACAAACGGCCAGGAATTTAATTTGCGAAGCATTTCGATGTTAATTTATATTCATTAAGATTAATGATTTAAATTTCGTAACAAAAAAGAAGCCTTAAATGTTAACTAAACAAAAACAAATGATATGATGTTCATACAATATCTGAGTAGAATTAGCAATATCATTGATAAATGAAGACGTGCGCTACATAAAACATCTTCCTAAGTAGACTTATTATTTATAGAACGGGTTCAACGTTTGGGGTTTTTTCATTCGATGTATTCATGAAAACCAAAAAATTCAATGTGTCAAGAATTATTTAAAAGATGATTAATCTTCGGAAAATTATACGGAATTGGGAATTAAATAGTTTCAAGAATTCAGTAAGGAGATGTGCCTTGTAAATAGTTTTGTCTGTTTTTATGAAACTGATGTTGTTGAAAGTACATTTTGGCAACTGTTATGCTAATTCTAACTGGTAAGCCGATAAAATAATTATGTACATACAAAACGATCAGCTACACTCGGCAAGTGACTTCAAAAACCCATGAGTAATAATATATACATCAATCGATAAACGCCTCTTACATACATTTATACATAAACACATGCCCATATGTGTGTATGTGTGCATGTGTGTGCACATATTCATGCATGTGTGCGTGCATGTTTATATGTATATATGTGTGTGTATATATCTGTATCGATGTATGTCTGTACCTACCTACCTACCTACCTACCTACCTACCTATCTATCTATCTATCTATCTATCTATCTATCTATCTATCTATCTATCTATACTGATGTCAGTGACGATGCTAGCTACTTTAGTTGTGGTGGCACTCAGATTTCTGATAGATGTTGCTATCTGTCGGTCGCAATTCCTAGAAGAAGTGTCTATTCTTTTTGGTGATGAGGAGACATTTCAAAGTCGGAACAAACTAGTCGTGATATTCTATCCAGCATTGTAACGACTCTTTATATACCTGTAGTTGTATCACAGCTGCGATAATCAAGCTTTTCTTAGCAATCAGCGTCCTCAACCATCTACGAGCCATGATCTCATTTGTCTCACCATTAGCCCTCAAGAGTTCAGCGAGATTTAGCTGGAGATCGCCATAAATCTCGTAGAAAAGAAGTAGCATGTGTCCGTCCAGATTTTTAAAAGTACAAATTATGTATTTGTTTCCACAGAAATTGTTTTGCTCCCGTTTTGGTCGATAGGATTTCGTTCTTTCGTTTTATGTTTTACATGTTATAACGCATCTCTTGTGTTTCCCGTTGAAACAAGAACTAGCATCTTGGTCACGATTCTTGTGTTTATTACTTCTTTTAATTCACTCACTAACTCAAACCCTACTCTGTATTTTATATGTTGTTTCTTTGCATGACCACTAAACAAGTTTCACCTTAGTCCACTGGCTGTGGACAGCTGACACTTTCCATCATATCCAGCAAAATAAGCTGTTTATTTTCATCTAATAATAATAATAATAATAATAATAATAATATTAGTAGTAGTAGTAGTAGTAGTAGTAGTAGTAGTAGTAGTAGTAGTAGTAGTAGTAATAATAATAATAATAATAATAATAATAATAACAACAGATGGAAATTATTTAGCACTCGACATAGACACAGAAATTATAGAATTAGACCACAACTGCCCATACAAATATCTAGCAATAAAAGAAACAGCTAAAACACAACACACAAATGAGAGAAGTTTAGGAGAGAGAATTACAGGAGAGTTAAAGCTAAATATAAGATAATCGGGATAAACACGCTAGCCATACAAGTAATGAATTACAGCTTTAACATAATAAACTGGAAGATCAGTGAATTGAGGAGCCTAGAAAGAAAAACCAGAAAACCAGCCCAAAGCAGACACAGACAGAATATCCTCTACTCCGTTCAGAATGAGGCCGTCGCCTGATATCGAGAGGAAACTACTATAAGATAACATTTGAACTAGAAAAATACTTAGATACAAAGAGGGGAAGGCTGCTGCATGTAGTAAAGCAACATCAGAAGAAAACGCTTTTCTCTATACACAAGGACGGGACAAAATACAAAACAGAAGCAAACTACACTGAGAGACTGACTTCGGATGACAACATAGTGGAAATGGTCAGAGAGAAAAGAAAACAACACGAAATCTGAATTACAAAAGATACTGGTGAATAACTGGAGAGAACGTAAGGACCAACGAATAATAATGATAATAATAATGGCGATGTTGATGATATTGTTGAATATTTAGCTGTAACCAAAAAATGGTAGGGAAAGAGAAACGAGACAAATGCAGCGACCTTGTAGTTCATTAATGTTGAGATAGCGAAGTAAACACATTATATGTAGTGTTTAAAACAAAACGAATTGCTCGCGTGTGGATAAACATGAGGAGGGAATGAGGGAGACGAAGGAAATGAAAAGTTATGAAATGCATAGTCAGGATTAAATGGGTATTGTATGGTGTATGGCATGTCAGCAGTTCAAGCTCGTTGTCGTGTCTTCGCTATTTCACTGACTGCTTATGCCTTTTAGTTATGTATAAAAGTCCTCCAAATCCCGTTAGATACATCGATTGTTTAGACATTTATTTATGAAGCATTTGCTCTCGAATTGCTTTTTACTTTTCTAGTACCGCATTAATATTTGTGATAATTCCATTTTTGGAATTCAGATATACTCGTGGCAAAGGCTTATCTCGATATAAATAATGTTATGTTGTAGTTTTATATTATTCCTTTTACCGAATAACTAATAAAATGTAACTATTAAATAAAATGTGACTTGTACAATAGGTGGTTGTCGACAAATGCAATACTATCATATTCATTTTCTTCATATATTTTCATATTTTAGTTCTAGATTTTGGTATAAGTCAGTTAATAAAGTAATGTCCACTGATACTTATATTCTTATTGACGTCGATTGAATCTTTGTAACGGGTCAATAATAGCTGTTGAGGGACATAAAATTTAAACTCTGACCAGATTGAAGTCAAAATATTATCCATCAGGTCAAGCTGAAATGTTTGAAGATTTGCAGCAAAGATGGTTTCCTATAGATCATAGAAATGGATATCCACTGGGGAAAACTTTAAAGATTCACATATTTCTCATTCTGAGACATTATATGACGTTAGTGGTCAAGTGCTAAAAGCTGCAAATCGTATATTAGTTGCCAACACCTTCTGGAGATGTAAGTGATGTTTTCAGAGAACTATGGAGTTTATGAGCTGTTATATAGATATTCATGTATGTATTAAATTATTTCGACTAGATATAAAACCAAATTTGAATGCAAAAACTTATAGTTTAGTGAGTATAACTACGTTATTGCTGTTTATTACTAGATCTTATCTTACCGATACTAAAATATGCAAAAAGGAAGAAGAAAAGTCTCAGAAGATATCAGCAAAAGTTGAAAATATGATGTTGGCAATCGTGGTCAATAATGTAATGCTTAGTATTATAAAGCCCTGAGAAATGTTGCCGATAAACGAAGTATTGAACTATCTGTGTATATTCGATCGTCCTGTTTTGCTTGCAAAATATAGTATTCATGTCCCCAGTAGTTGTCATTTAGTAAATAAAAATATTTGTAACACATCTAGTTTCAGTTATATTAGGTTTTCTTTTGCTATCCACTGGCATTGTATATTTCAGTATAGGTAGAAACGGAAAATTAGGATTTCAGAATTTTCATGAGAGAATTATTGACGAAGGGGAATTTCTTCAACTGGTATTCAGCGAAAATCATAGAATAAATTCTGTTTGGCGAATATTGATTGATTTTTAGTGAACGTAAGAACACAATGTGTCTATTTTCGGCGGTGTGTACAGCTCATTAAATTGAGTTCTCGGCGACAACGTAGAAAAGTCGATACGGGTACAGTATAGAAACAATGGTGTACGACAGATGAAATGAATGCAAGGTATTTGCTGTGACATACCATGATTTCTTTCAGCTCACCAGTATTGAGTAATTTTATTGCACCATATGTATATACATATTTCTGTTATTTCATCTGATATTGATAAGAAAAATGGGAGACGTTGCTGCATCGTAGCAATTAATAGTTCGAGGAAAACATTGATTACGATACAACTTGCAATTAAATGTCAGTTGTTATGGAAGTAGCTTACTTCTACATTTGAACACATCTTTTACTTTGCCTTCAATACTTCAAAGTTTCTATTTAGACATATTAAAACTGCTTCAATACAGAAGTAAACGACAGAGGGTCAAACTAAATCAATTGAAATGCTGGATATGTCATTGAAGTTTGTAGAATCAGCAGACAAATGTCCATGAGAGAGCATTCATAGTGTTGGTTAAAAAAGATACTGGTAAATAACTCAACCTTAAACATCCTGTAACGAAGATGGAAATTTCTTCCATCATAGTAATCTTCCACCAGGGATAATTATAGGCAATTAAAACCCAATAAGCGTGTATTTGCATAGCATTATATGTAGGGATTTGAAAATACGGTAGGCATACATTTCTGGTTTGTTTTGATTAAGAGGAAGGTAGTGTGTGCAGAACCTTCGTAGGCGCATCCTGTCTAGTGACATCGATGTGATTGATATATTTTGTTTACAACTACATATGAGGATTCAAGAAGAAGCCCGTTCAGAGTAGAGGCAATACATTAAGAGATTATTGAGCAGTTGGATGGGTTGGTGTACAAAATATGTTAAACTGTTGTAAATAGTAAAACTGAGCTAGAACGTTAGAACATAGTGCGCATGCACAGCAGAGTTTAAGGTCAATCTGTGTGAAGCGGCTTCACTCTCCATGCTTTAGCTTTGTTACTATAGCAACAGTCGTGATACTTATTGATCAGACAACGTGTATATATGTACATATATACATACATACATATATATGTAAGTATATATATGTATATATACATATTCATATATATGTATATATGAATATCTATATTTATATATACATATACGTATATATATGTATAGTTATACATATATATGTATATGTATACACACACACACACACACACATATATATATATTTATATATATATATATATATATATATATATATATATA